>NW_027551573.1:2846554-2916253 GCF_008692635.1 Crocuta crocuta
TTTAATTAATTATTATTATTATTTTTTTTCTGAGAGACACCGTGTGAGCAGGGGAGGGTCAGAGAGAGAGGGAGACACAGAATTCGAAGCAGACTCTAGGCTCTGAGCTAGCTGTCAGCACAGAGCCCGATGTGGGACTCAAACCCACGAACTGTGAGATCATGACCTGAGCCGAAGTCAGATGCTTAACCGACGGAGCCACCCAGGTGCCCCAGACCTGGGATGTTTCTGAAAGAGTTTAAACTTCATTTGTCTACAGATTGCCCTTATTGGTTGTAGTTTTGGCATTCTTAGGATATTTATTTGCTGCTAGTTCCCCAGGATTGGGCAAGATGGAAACAGAAAAACAAATTAGGATATTCTGAAGAAAAAGGAAGAGAGGATAAAGGAAGAGTGGGTTGTGAACGTTCTAGAGAGGCAGGAAGAAAAACAGCAGAAAGGGGCCTCAGCGATCAGAATGCTGGGATCCTGCAAAGCGTATTCAGGTCGTGTTTGAGTCTAGATCAGAAAGCTTGAGGCACTGGGCCGGAACCCATCTTGACCACTTGTCCTTGCTTCTTGCAAAAGCTGTCTAGGAAATTCAGGCTTCTGTTGCACTAGCTCTACAAAAAAGACCAAAAAGCAAAGCTTGCATATTGATATAAAAGTGTTATCCTTGATTTAGCTACTTTACCTTTATCCTATAACGAAGATCATGGATTTTTACTTAGTTCTACTATACTTTTTATATATTCAGTTATTATAATTGAAAACTGATAGTTATAGGTAGAGAAAATGAATGAACCTATTGAAAGTTAGGGAGTTCTGTTGAAGTGTATGTGCTTACTGTGTGATTTTTTTTTTGAAGAGAGAATCCTTAGCTTTCATTAGGTTCTTAATGGGGTTTGCTACTTCTTCCTCCCCACCTCCCCCAAAAGCCAACTTGAAAATCAACAGTCAGTAGATGCTGTGTCTTGAGCATTATCATTTTTCTTTCATTCAAATTTGTTAGTATATCTTTTCTTGTTTGGTGGGAATCATTCAGATTTTGTTGGATTTCTGTTTATTATCAATACTACATGGGAGGAGGGTGCATTCTTTAGAAACACCTTTTCCCTGAATCCTAGAAAAGGACAGAACATGAAATAGAGCTAGGGATTTGAGGTGACTGTTGGTCCACTGGTCCATAAAAGAGAGAAACTAGTGAACTGATGAAGGGCTAAGGGACCCACGGAATCTGGGGCTAAGTTTATGAAAATGTGAACTTTATAAAATTGTTCATTCCAGGGCCATTTTCCTGCCCTTTCAGTTTGATTTTGCTCCTAGCTCAAATGCTGTTTCTCAGATCAGCAAAATTATAATTCATTTGGCAGTTGTATAGTACTGAGTATTGCCAAAAGAATGCCTTGAGCTAAATAATTCTGGAGTCCTACACAGCACTTTGTATTCAGAGTTAAGTGAAGTGGGTGGTTTTGTAGAAAAGCTGTAGGTGTGGAGGAAATTATATAACTATTCTCTGCTTTATACAATTTATTTCTTAATATCTTTTGTATTAGTGTCAGAATTAGAGAGTAGATCTGCAGGAGCATAGATACTATTAAGCTTTGGTTTTAACTTTAAATAAAGAAGACTTTTATTCAGTCTCTAAAATTTTATCCCTTTAAGGATGTTAAATCCTCAGGCAGTCCTGTAAATATTTCTGTATGATATACACATTCTGCATAGCGCTGCAGACACAAATCCAGGTGCTTTTTCTAAAGATTTTGTTTTCTTCTGAAAAACATCTTTCATCTATAGCAAATAGTGAATTATGTCACAGAAAGAAAAGCATGTACATAAAAGATATTCAACCGGTTTTACAAGTCTTTTCATTTTTTTTTTTTAAATTTACTTATTTATTTTTAAGAGGGAGAGAAAGTTCAAGGCAGGGAGGAACAGAGAGAGAATCCCGAACAGGCTCTGTACTGTCAACACAGAGCCCGATGCGGGGCTTGAACTCATGAACCTTGAGATCATGAGATCAAGAGTCGAATGCTTAACTGCCTGAGCCACCCAGGCACCCCGACAAGTCTGTTGATTTTTTATTTTTATTTTCTATTATTTACATGGTCTCTTCGCCCACCATGGGGCACAAACTCATGACCCTGAGGTCAGGCTCCCATGGAGCCAGCCAGACACCCTGGCAACTCTTTTTAAAATTTAAACTGTAGGAGGTTATGAGTAAAGGAAACTGGAATAGTCATTAAAACATTTTCCATAACAATGTGTGTTATACATTTTCTAGATCTTGTATACTCTATTTCATCCTCGGTTGCTCGATTTTATTTATTTATTTATTTATTTTTAAAAAAAACAGATTGCTGAAACTTGCCATGTAAGTTTGATCTAAAATATAACAAACTTTGTGAGTTTATTTAATTCTCATAACCCAACTCTGAAATAGATGACATGGATCATGAGAAGAGAAATATATTCCCCTCTAACAGATTTAAATCTAATTTTAACATACTCGGTGGCAAGGCATGCGATTTTATTAAGCCATATTCTGCACCGAGCTGAACTTTAATGAAAAGATGCTGTGTGTTTATGTGTTATCTCTTGCAGATAATCACCTCTCTTTGCCCCATGTATGGCAGTCGATTCGGTTATGCCCTTTCCAATGGCACCGTTGGAGTTTATGACAAAACAGCCCGATACTGGAGAATTAAAGTTAGTATAACTCAGCCTCTGATATTCAGGGCTTTTATACATACTGAGAGACTTCTGCACTAATTATCGAAATTCCTTTTCAGTCCAAAAATCATGCCATGAGCATTCATGCTTTCGACCTTAATTCTGATGGAGTATGTGAACTGATAACTGGCTGGTCCAATGGGAAGGTGAGTCTACACACAGATTTCAGGTGTAATTCAGAGGACCGGTTGTTTGAGATCTATTGGCTGCAGGACGCAGAGTCAGTAACATGAAAATATAAACTTGCTTCCTCTGCTGTGCTTTTAGGTTTCACATCATAATGTTTGCACATTTTTTTCTTCCTGGTGCAGTGTCAACACTGCAGACTGTGTGAGTGGACTTTTACTCTTCAAAGTAAAAGAGAGAAAATCTTCGGGAAGACCTTTCTAAATCTCTTCTTGAAGGAATGAGAAGCAATTTAATCAGGTTGATCCTACTAAAAAAAAAAGGAGTTGGAGAGCTCTTCTCTAATAAATCTTTAAGGCTGACTGAAAACTTCGACTTAGGGGGAAGAATCATGTTATGATATTGCTTTTTTTCCCAGCTATGAAATCCAAACTCAAATCTTTTTGCTTTCTTTCCTTTTTTAAGTTCAAGTCAGAATTTTTTACAGACTTCTGGCAAGTCAGGATTGCCTTGTTAGAAGCTGCCTAAGTAGCTGCCAGGTCTCCATGGGTACCATTTGCCCTAGCTTTCTTGTCTGACAGTGCTGGGTTGCCTGAAGGAGATCGGCTGATTCTTGCCTTCTCTTCTCTGATTTGTCTTTGCTTCCCACCAGTACCTTGTAACCTTCCTTTGGTGTTGCATGAAGAAGAGGTTCTATGAGACAGTGGTGCTGGCTCTAGTTCTTTAATTGGCTTTGCCTTTGGAATGGTCATATAAAAATTATAAAGGAGGACTGCGGTGTTCCGTAGTAAGAATGTGAACATCTTGGGGCGCCTGGGTGGCTCGGTTGAGCATCCAGCTTTGGCTCAGGTCCTGATCTCACGGTTCATAAGTTTGAGCCTTACATTGGGCTCTGTGCTGACAGCTCTGAGCGTGGAACTTGCTTCAGATTCTGTGTTCCCCACTCGGCCCCTCCCTCACTCATGCTCTGTCTCTGTCTCCCAAAAATAAACATCTAAAAGAAAAAGAAATGTGAACATCTTATTCATATTGGACCATATTCTGGGGGAATATAAATTATTATGATTGATTCAAGAATTAGAAACTACTAGACTTGAGAAGTTTTCAAAAGTTGTCTTCAAAAGTTGCCTTCAAGAAATAAAGTTTCCTTCAAATATGACTCTGGACTTAGATGTTTTTAGAGTTAAATGTTTTCAAAATTTTAAGGAATTTCTATTATATAATCTGTTCCAGACCATAAAAAAAGATAAGAAAATGAACACAGTTCATTATATAAGTAAAAAAACTGATTATCTACACTTACCAGAAATAGCAGAGAAAAGGGACATATACAAACCCAGCATGTGAATATAGGTGCAGAAATACTAGGTGACTGCAGCCAGTCAATTAACTTTGCCTTTGTCATTTGTGGGGTTGATGGGCCATTCTCTCCACTAGGGCAAAACCTCCCTGTTGGATAAAGCAAAAGAACAGAACATCCAGGGAAATATTAATTTGTAGCCTTGCTTCTTTTTAAAAAAAATTTTTTTAATGTTTTTTATTTATTTCTGAGAGAGAGAGACAGCATGAGCAGGGGAGGGTCAGAGAGAGAGGGAGACACAGAATCTGAAACAGGCTCCAGGCTCTGAGCTGTCAGCACAGAGCCTGATGCGGGGCTCAAACTGACGAACTGTGAGACCATGACCTGAGCTGAAGTCAGACGCTCAACCAACTAAGCTACCCAGGCGCCCCTTAGCCTTGCTTCTTAGTTAGCAAATGAACTGTCTTGTTTGTAAAACATTGTGGAAATGCAGAAGCAAGTTCAGTTCAATCTGAGTTAGAGGGTTATTTATTTTTTTAAGCAATCTCTGCACCCAACATGGGGTTTGGGCTCATCACTCAGAGTATCAAGAGTTGCACGCGCCACTGACTAAGCCGGCCAGGGGAGCCTAGGGTTAGGTTAATGTGCTTTGGTAAATTACTTCACAGGTTTTAGCATTGATGGTTTTCAGGCTTACATGTTGGCGTTATTAAGAGCGTGGATACTTGAATGTGACATTCTACAGGCAAGGGATAAGAGCTAGTAGTAGGCTATGACCTAAATGACTTTATTTTTTTGTTGTTGCAAAGTTTTGCCCAGAAGAATGTTCATAAAAAGACAAAAATAGTGAATAGCATTGGTTGTTTGAAATGATTGCTCTACCAGGTTTTCTATAACCACCCTTTTATTATGTGTTCTTGCTTGAAACAAAAGCCATCATTTTAGGCGGTTATCCTTCATTGTTCTTTTTCAGGTGCACTGGTTTCTGATCATTTATTGATTTGCCTTTCTTGGGAAGAGGAGACTCAGGATAGGAGGGCTCTCTAGGGCATCCCAATCGTTTTTACATGAAGAATGACTTTTTAAAAATGTTTATGTATATTAGAGAGACAGAGTGTGAGTGAGGGAGGGAAAGAGAGAGAGAGGGAGACACAGAATCTGAAGGAGGTTCCAGGCTGCGAGCTGTCAGCACAGAGCCCGATGTGGGGTTGGAGCTCATGAGCCAGGAGATCATGACCTGAGCTGAAGTCAGAGGCTTAACCAACTGAGCCACCGAGGCGCCCCGGAAGAGTGACTCTTAAACAGGGTTATTATAAAAGGTTATATGATGGAAGGTTAGCTTGGTGTTTTTCAAACTTTAGATGTAAATATATTTTATACACGAACGTGATAAAGATAAAGCTTTTACATAGGACTAATGTTTCCTGAGTACGTCTATGTGCCGGACCCTATTCCAAGTGCTTTATGTGAGTTAACTTCTTTAGGCCTCTTTCCAGCCCTGTGGGGTGTAGGTACAGTTATTTCCCTCAGGTTCTTGTTCTTGACCCCCGCTGAGGAGGCCAAGCACAGAATGGTTCCCAAGTTCCCACAGGTAGCAAGTGCAATGTACTGCCAACCCATTTCTCCAAGTGAAATATTCTATAAAGGCCAATATGTAAAACAGCTTTCATTTAAAAAGAAGAAAGTATAGCTGGTTGTGTCCCCTTATGGTCCCTTTGGCCCCAGTGATCACAGGTGCCTCCTGAGAGCCACAGGCCTCCAAGGAGTGCTCCGAAAAAACTGCTAGACTAGCTGACCTTTAAAGCCGACTTTAACTTTAAGATTTGTGTGTGTGTGTGTATGTATGTTTTGAACTACAGCATAAGCTATTTTTCAAGTTCTTATTTTATTTTTAGGTCGATGCCCGAAGTGACCGGACTGGGGAGGTCATCTTTAAAGACAACTTTTCTTCTGCAGTTGCTGGCGTGCTAGAGGGAGATTACCGGATGGACGGTCGCACACAGCTCATTTGCTGCTCTGTGGACGGGGAAAGTAAGTTGGGATGGGAAAAGGCCTCAAAAAGTCAGATTTTCAATTTGATTGGGTTGTAATACCAAGAAATTCCACTATAAAGTGTTTGTATTGCTACTCTCTCCTGCTAATAAATTCACCAAGCTGGGGGGGATGAGAACTTAGGTTTTTGGTGTTTAAGAACAGACAAATTGATGATTTGAAAGTAGACCTGCTATGCTGGGGTATTGTTCAATCTGGTGAGGTTTTTTTTTTTTTTCCTTTTATTCAGTCCGGGGCTACCTGCCAGGCACAGCTGAGATGAGAGGCAACCTCATGGACACCAGCGTAGAGCAGGACCTGATCCGAGAGCTGAGTCAGAAAAAACAGAATCTATTGCTGGAACTCCGTAACTATGAGGAAAACGCCAAGGTAGGCCCCCGTGCCGAAGGGGACATGTGTCGAGAGGTGGGGATGGCAAATGTGGGAGAAGACAGAGCGTAGTGTGTGCTCAGTGGGACTCCTTCCTGTCCTCGCCGGAAACATGGACAGCCTCAGCCTCTGTGCTGGGGTCACAGTTGAGAGGGTGCATATCCTTGAATCTGGAAATCCACCGCCGTGCGGCTAAACTATAGAAATGTTCGCACAAGCGTTGGAAGACCTTTACTGCAGCACTGTCTGTGGCAGCGAACTGTTTGGAAGCAATGGCAATGTTAGCTGTAGGGCGTGTGCTCGGGGCTATAAAGCAGCCCGGAAGAATGAGGTATGTGTACTTGGACTGATAGGGAGGGATACCTGTGGCATTGCTGAGGGAAAGAATGCAAGAATAGTACGTACAGGGTATCTCTCACCTTTTCCAAAAACACATAGCAAAAAGGTGACAGTTGTGAAACCTCTGTGAGTGTGCATCCACATGTGTGTGTGTATGTATGTGTGTGCCGAGCTGGCTGGAGGATGAGCTGGGAAGCCGGACTTTAATTTGTCCTGTCATGCGTGACTGTATTTGAATTTATTATACTGAGTGAATTTGTTTTGCTGTTTTTAAACAACACCAAAAAAACTATGATTGGGAGTCGGTCTTTTAAGTTTTTATTTGTTTGTTTTGAGACGCATGCAAGTGGGGGAGGAACAGAGAGAGAGAGAGAGACAGGCCTTGCACTGTCAGCATAGAGCCCCATGTGGGACTTGATCCCACAAACTGCGAGATCATGACCTGAGCCCAGACCAAGAGTCAGACAGTTAACCAACTGAGCCACCCAGGTGCCCCAGGGAGTTGGTGTTTGAAGCCAAATAACCGTATGATTTAAAATTGACATCAGTTCACCGTTTCAGTGACTGAGTCGGAAGTCGGGTGTTTTGTAGGCTGAATTGAGTCCACTGAATGAGGCTGATGGGCCTCGGGGCGTCATCCCAGCCAATACCAAGCTCCACACGGCCCTCTCCGTCAGTCTGGGGCATGAGACCCAGCCTGCTCACGTGGAACTGTGCATTTCCACCTCGAACGGTAAGAAATTATTTGGAGCCGGCACCTGCGGACACCTGTGCCGCCTGGGAGTGGTTCTCGAACGCCCGTTGTTTCTCTCCCTGCAGACACCATCATTCGAGCGGTATTGATTTTTGCCGAGGGAATCTTTCTAGGGGAAAGCCACGTGGTGCACCCCAGCATTCACAGCCTTTCCAGCTCCATCCGCATCCCAGTTACATCTCCCAAGGATGTCCCTGTGGATCTGCACTTGAAAACCTTCGTGGGTTACAGAAGCAGGTGATCCTTTGCAAGTCACGGTTCGTTTCCAGCCAGCACTCAGAGGAGGGCAAGATGGGTGGATTTTCCACCATGCCATGGATTTTGGGGGGCCATTTTGATGATTCTACCGTCCTACCCAAGATTTCCCATGACCTTTTCTTCCCTAATTTGAGATCTTTCAAAAATAAAAAATGAAGGCTATGTAAGTTTAAGATGGTTGTTTCCTGGTTTTAGCCTGATGATCTTATGACAGAAGTTACATAAATATGCTTAACTGATGAACTGTCGACTTCTGGTTTTGGCCACTAAGACTGCAGAGTTAGGATGCACTTTTATATTAGGGTTACCTATAACCTCAGCTAGTGAAGGAACACCTCTACGTTTGTGGAAGATAAAAGCCATTTCACGTTTCTTTTAGGATGTTTTAAACCTGTGGTGCATGTATATGTGTATGTGTGACTCGTGTTGTCTCTGATCCTAGACACTGTAGTACTTGACCCTCAAGTTTCTTGGTTTTTTTTCCCTTTAGCAAAACCCATAAATAACACTCGATGACCCAGTTAGTGACTTTGTAGTTATTGCCTGGGCCTTGCATTTTGAAGTAACATTCCATCAACGCATTTCTCTTCTTGCGCTCCTTTGGTTGACCACAGCACCCAGTTCCACGTATTTGAATTGACAAGGCAGCTCCCCCGCTTCTCCATGTATGCGCTGACCGGCCCTGACTCTGCCAGCGAGCCTCTCAGCTATGTCAACTTTATCATTGCAGAACGGGCACAGAGGGTGAGCGTCTGGCTTCCTTCTTTCAATATTTTTGCACTTTCGGCATCCTTTCAATGTTACTTNCGCAGAACGGGCACAGAGGGTGAGCGTCTGTCTGGCTTCCTTCTTTCAATATTTTTGCACTTTCGGCATCCTTTCAATGTTACTTCATAGACTTTATAGAAGGGGGAAACTGCATGAATGAGTTATTTGGTAGCAGTAATTATGACATGAAAGAGGTAGGTAGTTTGGTGTTGGCTTATAAACTGTGACAAAAATATGGCGAAAATGTCTTCTCTCATTTTGGAAAAATACACACCTTATTTACGTGAGCAGTCCTTAGGAAGTTCTGTACTTTTAATCTCTCTCTTACCTGCTTTTAATCCCTCTCTTTTCTCGCCAATTGCCTTTGTGTACGTGTCCTGACCTATTGTTTCGAGAGGAACCTGCTTCAGGTTGGAAAGAGAGTGGGAGTTCAAGCTGAGAACATTCTGGATTCAGATGCTACCTTAACTAGTTAAATCTCAGTAATTTTCGGGGTGCCTGGGTGGCTCAGTCGGTTAAGCGGCCAACTTTGGCTCAGGTCATGATCTCACGTTCGTGGGTTCAAGCCCCGCGTCAGGCTCTGTGCTGACAGCTAGCTCAGAGCCTGGAGCCTGGTTCAGATTCTGTGTCTCCCTCTCTCTCTCTGACCCTCCCCTGCTCTTGCTCTCTCTCTCTCTCTCAGAAATAAATAAAAAACATTAAAAAATTCTCAGTAATTTTCTTAGCGCTGTCAGCTCTCATGAGTCCAAGCCTCTGTCCCTTATCTGTAAGTGAGGCTCGTCTCACCTCACAGGGCCCCTGCAGACCACATATTTGCTGTGACAGTACCTTGTAAAATGTAAAGAACTAATGCCAGTGGCCTTTAACCTCGGCTGGGCTCCAGAAATCTCAGGGAGGCTTTTTAGTCATGTAGATTCTCAGGTTCTTATGTGGTCCAGGTTCCCATGACCTCTACGCCCCTGATTTGAAATCTTTCAAAAATAATAAATGAGGGCTATTAAGTTTAAGATGGTTATTTTCTGGTTTTAGTCTGATGATCTTATAATGACGAAAGTTACATAAATATGTTTAAACCGATGAATTGTCAGCTTCTGGGTTTGGCCACCAAGACTATGGAGTTAGGGTGCACTTTTATTTTAGGGTTACAGGTAACCTCAGCTAGTGAAGGAATACCCCTACATATTACATGCTGCTGCTCACCATTATTGTTGTGAATATTAAAACTGATTTTTTACTTAATATGTGGATGTATCTCTGCGTCTGTGCTGTGTGCACATGTATACTTCATTCGCATTTTTTTAAAGCATGGAATGGAATAGTTTTTCTGTCTATTTATTTACTTTTTAATGTTTTAATGTTTTTTTATTTATTCTGAGAGAGAGAGAGAGAGAGAGAGCATGAGCAGGGTAGGGTTAGAGAGAGAGGGAGATACAGAATCTGAAGCAGGCTCCAGGCTCTGAGCTAGCCGTCAGCACAGAGGCCGATGCGAGGCTTGAGCCCACGAACTGTGTGATCATGACCTGAGCTGAAGTTGGATGCTTAACCGACTGAGCCACCCATGCGCCCCTGGAATGGAATAGTTTTAAGCAGACTACACCATCAAGGGTAGAGCCACAGAGGAGCTACAATGTAAACAGGCTTAGCACCATACCTGAGGTGTTTCTACATTCCATATAAGATTATGTCAACACTGAAAATGCTCTAAAGTCATGCATGCTGTGGGGCCAGACATAATTCTGAATGTTCTTTAAGATCATGTATGAGATGGGAACAAGGAGTGTGATTAGTGTTTTCTTCATGGGAGGGGGTGTGAAGTATAATTCTTTGTTTTTTAAACAAGCAGTAAATCTAGAAAGAAGGATAATTATGAAGAATGACTGTATTTTAAAAATGAAGTTCATTTCATCCTATTCATTTTTAAGGTGGTTATATGGCTCAACCAGAACTTTCTGTTACCAGAAGACACTAACATTCAAAATGCTCCATTTCAAGTGTGTTTCACATCCTTACGGAATGGTGGCCAGCTGTCTATAAAAATGAAGCTTAGTGGAGAGGTAACGTTTATTGTCACAGGCATAGGTTTCTTATGTCAGGTTGACCCTTCAGCGCAAAGTGAGGTGGGTGGTGCCAATATCAAGGTCATAAAACTGCATGTTTCAGCGTAGTCTGTTAGTCAATTGTTTTAGACCCTGGGGTATAATCTAGAAGGTTTTCTGTTTCCCTCCATCCTTCCCTTCGGCACCACCTTGTCTAAGTTGGGAAAGACTGGGGATACAGAGATGAACAAAACATTTTCAGTGTTTGATTTTGTTGTTTAGTTTACAAGGTCAGAGGATTGATCTTTTAGCCTGCTGCTAAAATTTGTAATTTCCTCCAGGGCTAACCCCTATCTTACTCATCACCACATATAAATTTAGGTTCAAGAAATGTGTTGAATATGGGGAAATTCAGGTAGTGTTTAAGCTAAGTTTCTCTTTAATATCTGAGGATGCTAAGCTTATCTCTTCTTTTCCCCCTGATAGATCACCATAAATACCGATGATATCGATTTGGCTGGTGATATCATCCAGTCAATGGCATCATTTTTTGCTATTGAAGACCTTCAGGTAGAAGCAGATTTCCCGGTCTACTTTGAAGAATTAAGAAAGGTGCTGGTTAAGGTGAGGGTACCCAGTGGCTACATTTGTGAGAACCTGGTAGTCTCATAACATTTGAAATGTTTCTTTTAGGAGATGAGTGTTACCACAAACGTGTGTATGTTATATGATAGTCATGTTCTAATGAATTTTTGAAAATTATTAAAATTGAACTAGTTTTAGAGGGCCTGCTATTTAAAGGATTTCTTTTATAAAGGTAAGGGGTTTAGCTCCCGACCACCCTAATTTCTTTGTTTGGTTTAGGGTTAACAAACGTCATATTAACCTTTTCCCTTGCTAGCCCTTCCTCTTATCTGTTGTATTCACCTTGCTCTTTGGTTTAGTGTTTTTCAACAATCCAAATTCCAAAGAAAAAGGAAAAATAAGGATCTTGACTGGTCATAAATTATAACCGCATTCTCACCCCAGATCTCTAAAATTTAATATGCATGTTGCTAGGGCTCCCGATGGAGAGGTCCAGATGGAATGCCATCTTGAGTGTTGGAGGCAGTATAGACTAATCACTTCATTGGTGAGTGAAGGAGTGGGGGACAGTCGAGATGGTACAGGTGAATAGGGTAGAGAGAAGGGCCTCTGTGTACGGCAGATAGTGTCTTCTCAAGCTGACTAATTTTCAAGAAGCCTGTGAGGTCTTTTTCATTCCTGAGTGTTTGTGGTCTCCAGGTGGATGAATGTCATTCAGTGCATCAGAAGCTCAGCGCTGAGATGGCCGATAATTCTAACCTGATCCGAAGTTTGCTGGTCCGAGCCGAGGATGCACGACTGATGAGGGACATGTGAGTATTTACCTGACAGGTGCGAGGTTAAAAATGTCAGCGATACGGAGTAGCAGCTCTCACATTGGTACAGCGACTTTGGAAAATAATTTGGCATTATCAGTGAAGTTGAACATGTGTTATCCCTATGACCCAGGACTTTACTCCTGGTTCATAACCTAGAAGAGCTTGTGTGCATATACACCAGGATGTTTGTATGAGAATGTTCATAAGGCATCGTTCATAAGAATCCCAAAGTGGAAACAGTCCACAAAGAGCATCATCAATGTGATGGCTAAATTATGATACAGTCGTACCATGGAATATGGCATCTGTCTCAATGACCTATGACAACATGGGCAGATCTTACAGGCATTAGGGAAATTGAAAGAAGTAAGATTCAAAAGAATGTGTACAAAATGCTCCTTTTATGTAGTTTGGAAACTAAAAAGTGTATCATTTGGGAAGCATAGATAGATGAAGAAGATGTAAGGAAGTGCAGGGAAGAGATTATCATATAAGACAAGTACCCTCTCTCAGAGGAGGGGGGACTGTGTCAGAAAGAGCCCATCAGGAAGCTTTGGGTTGCAGCAACATTCTGTTTCTGGACCCGGTTAACAAATATTTGTTGTGTGAACTATTCTGAATGTGGTTTACATTTTATAATAAAACCGTTAAAAAACATCGACGTGCAGGTCTAGCTTCTTGCAGAATCTGCCTGGGCACTGAAAGTCCTGCGGGGGATATAGTAAGACGGTTTGTGGGGGGCGGATGAAGTTTGTGTAGGTCAGAGGCGAGAGTTCGCCCGGGGTGCCGCTCGTGCTTTTTCCTGCAAGGCCTGAATTATCGGCATATTAAAATGGTCTTGCTCAGAAGTTAGTGGTTTTTAAAAGAGTCACATTGTTGAAAGTTTCAAACACATACAGAAGAGGATGAGGTAAGAAGTACAGTGGTTTCCGTTTCCCGGCACCTGGCTTCGGGGCCCATCACTCCTGCTGTATCGCGGCGCTCGCCTCCTTCCTCTCCCAGGCGCTGGACTATCTTGGAGCAAGTTCCAGACATCATGTCCCTTTAGCCGCAAATATTTCAGACAGTGAGCTTTAAAAACCACTAACCACAATACTATTATCACACTTAGAAAAATGTAAATAATTTCTTAATATCATAAAATAACCTAGTGTTTAAGCTCCCCAGTAGTCGTGTGTGTGTGTGTGTGTGTGTGTGTGTTTGTGTGTGTGTGTTTTAAATTGGCTTGTTCAAGCAAAGACCAAGGGGCACTTGGGTGGCTCAGTTGGTTAAGTGTCTGACTTCGGCTCAGGTCATGATCTTGGGGCTCATGAGCTCGAGCCCCTTGTCGGGCTCTGTGCTGACAGCTCAGAGCCTGGAGCCTGCTTCGGATTCTGTGTCTCTTGCCCTCTCTACCCCTCCCCCTCTTGCATTCTGTCTCTCTCTGTCTCTTAAAAATAAACATTAAAATTTTTTTAAAAAGATTAAGTCTCCTTTAACCCGCATGTGTGCTTGTTCTTTTTCCCCAGCCCTCTCCCTCTTCTGTGGTTTCCCGTCTTGGATTTTGCTGATTGTATCCTCATGATAATGTTTGGTAGTGTTCTTGTCCCCTGGATTTCTCTTAAAATGGTAGTCAGATGCGGAGGCTTGGTTAGACTCAGGTTTAGTTGTTTGGCAAGAAGAGTTCATAAGTGGTGCTGAGTACTTCCATGAGGGAGCATAGTATGCCTGGTTGTCTCTTTATTCTCTTATCAGTCGTTGATGATCATTACGTAGATCCATTATTTCTTTAGGAATTTGCAAAACAGTGACATTCTAATTTTGCTCTCTTTTCTTCATTTTTAGCGAAATACTTCTATGAAGCATAACATTTCCTTATGAATTAATGATTCTTTGATTCCCTGAGGTATAGTTTGTAAGGATTATTTATCAGCTTTAAGATAATGAGTTGGTTCTCCAGCATCTCTGTGTTAACCAATGAGATTTTTAAATCCTTATAAACTCATGTATTGTAACATACTTAATGTGCTTCAGTCCATTTTAGTTACTCCGTATGATGGCCAAATTATCTCGTCTTTGACCAGTGGAAACCTTTTCAGATTGGCTACAGCTACCTTTGGATATAGCCAATTTTTCTGTTAGGTTCTTGTTTCCTTGTACAACATGTTTTAGGCTTATCTGGTACATCTTTCTGAATCTGGAAGGAAACATTTATTTAAAGAGTCTTGGTTCTTTTTAGTGGGAGATGGTATTTAGAGATTATAGTCTGTGCATGAGTGGTGCCCATTGCCACTGGATTGGTTACTGTTTCTAGGACTTTTCAATGGGTAGAACCAGGTTTTTAATGTGACACTATCATGAGTTCACTCTATTTCCATTTCAGATTTACGAATGCAGGCTGTTTTTATTTTGAAGTAGATCTCTTCTTTCTCACATTGAAAATCTTGCATCGGGCTCTGTGCTGACAGCTCAGAGCCTGGAGCCTGCTTCAGATTCTGTGTCTCCTTTCTCTGCTCCTTCCCTGCTTGTGCTGTGTGTCTCTCTCTCAAAAACATTTAAAAAAAAAGTTTTAAAAAGTGTCTAACTTCTCATTCCTGTCACTCCATCCTGTTCCCTCCATTTTAGTATAAATAACCAGTCAAAAGTTGAACACACACACACACACACACACACACACACACACACACACTCATCTCCTCACTCTACAGATAAATCATAGCATGTTACTTTTTCCTGCCTGGCATTGTACAATTAAAGATATGGCGCTCACTCCCTAGTCATGCACAGAAATACTACTCACTGTATTTACGGCTACGCAGCACTCATTCTTTGGGTGTTTGTTCAGCCAGTTCCCTCCATTTGGATTGACTTCTCTTGCTCTTATGGATAATGCTGCAACTCATAACTTTGTTATATAATCTTTTCATATTTTTGCCAAGATCTGTGGGAACAAGTTCTGAAATGGAATTGCTGGGATAAATGATAAACATGTACAGAATTTTGCAAGATCTTGCCAAGTTCTCTTCCATTAGGTGTTCTGTCACTTTGCATTCTCACCGCTAACGTACGAGAGTGCCTGTTTTCGTAGGCCTTGCCAGTGGAGTATGTTGGCACACTCTTGGGTTTTTACCAGCTCAGTGGGTGAGAAATGGTCTCACTGTGGTTTTAATTTTCATTTGTTTTGTTGTGAGCAGCGTTGATCATCTTTTCATTGTTTTAAGGGCCATTTGCATTTCTTTTTGTGTGTGAACTGTTTCTTCATCTTGTCTGTTTATAATAAATAAAGGTTTATTAATCCTTTATCTGTGTTAGGAGATGCACATTTTTTCCCCCAGTTTTTCATTTGTATCTGTCCTTTGCTTATTAGATATTTTTAAATTTATTTTTGGTTTTGTCATGTAGAAGTTTTTAAAAATTTTTATTAAAATTGAGTCAAATTAGTTAGTCTTTCCCTTAAACTTCTACACCGAATTCAGAGTAAATAACCTATTTTTTTTAAATACCTGTATGTTTTCCTCTTTTATATTTAAATCTCTTTTCTGGTTGGAGTTTATCCTGGCTTTCAGCATTACAGTGATAAGTTCAGTTTTCTCTTTTTCTGCACTGTTTTAATACTCCTACTTTAAAAGTCCATTTCCCTCTGATTGGAGATGCCTTTACTGTGTGTCGTATTTTCACCCGTGCTTGGGTCTGTTTCTGGATTTGCTACCCTGTTCTCTCGGGCTGTCTTGGCTCTTCACTTGGCAGTACCATTATTTTCCTTACAGGTGCTTTGTATGTTCTCTGGTGTGGCCGGGTGCCCCTCCGCCCAGCCCCTGTTGCTCTTCCTTTTTGTGGTTGTCTTGGCTACTTGTGCTTGTCTTTTCCAGTGAGCTTTATCATTGGGTTTCTTAGCTCCAGGAAAAAAAAAAGGTAATTGTTTTTATTGGGATCGTGTTAAGTTTATTAACTTGATCTGACATTGTTACAGGGATGATCAGTCTTATTAAGAACATGGTCTGTCTTTATATGTGTTCAAGTCATGTTTTGGGTCTTTCATGTAGGTATTAGGCATTTCTTGGTAAGTTTACGCCTATTTTATTTTTGCAATTGTAAATAGGATCTTTCTTCCACATTATATCTTCTGGGTTTTTTTTTTTTTTTCAGTGTTTATTTTAGAGAGAGAGAGGAGAGAGTGAGCAAGGGAGGGGCAGAGAGAGACAGAGAGAGAGAGAGAGAGACTGGAGACAGAGGATCTGAAGCGGGCTCTTTGCCTGAGAGCACAGAGCCTGATGCCAGTTCAAACTCACGAACCTGAGATCATGACCGGAGCCGAAGTTGGCCACTTAACTGATGAGCCACACAGGTGCCCCTATATTTTCTGTATTTTTGTTTGAGCATATGAACCCTGTTGATTTTTGCTTATTGATTTTATAATCTACTAAATTATCTTACAGTTTTTCAAGACGTAAAATTGCATCCTTTGTAAATTAAGACTGTTTTGCCTCTTTGTAATTCGTTTTCTTCCCATTGTTTTCTTTGAGGTATATTAGGTTTTTGCTTTTTCTGGCCAACTACCTCTAGAACTCCTGTNTTTTTTTTTTTTTTTCTTTTTCAATCAGAGCGCTGTTGCTGGCCTTAGCCCTTTGACTGCTAAAATGGAGGAAAGTGACCACCAGCCTCTAAATTCCATTTTTCCTGAATTATGTATATTTTATTTAGAGACTCTCAGATGTATGTGTTTGTTTTTATTTTTTAAAGCCAACTTAGTTGATATATAATTTACTATATCCACTCAGAAAACTCACCCTTTTAAGGTTTACAGTTCAATAAATATTGCGACACCTATGCAGCCGTGTTGTTACTACCACAGTCGAGATGTGGAATATTTCCATCACCCTTGTGTTTCTCGGCATCTGTCCTTCTCCTCACCTCCAGTCCCCAGCCACCACTGATCTGGTTTTTCTCCCTGTGGTTTTACCTTTTCCGAAGTGTCACATAAATGGAATCATATATGCCTTTTGAGCCTGGCTTCTTCCACTTATCTTAATGCCTTTGAGATTCATCCATGTTGTTGCATGTATCAGTCTTTTGTTCTTTTTTATCGCTGGACATAGTTCTATTCCACTGAATGGATATACCATACCTTGTTTATCCCCTCACCAATTAATAGACATTTGGGTTGTTCCAAACTTCAGTGATTGTGAATAAAGCTACTATAAACATTTGCATAGGTTTTTTTTTTATAGACATGTTTTCATTTATTTTGGGTAAATACTTGATGATGGTATTTCTGGGTTGTATGGTTAAGTGTATATCTAAATTTCTAAGCAACTGCCCAGTCATTTCACAAAGTAGCTGTACCATTTTGCATTCCCATCAGCAGTGCGGGAGAGTTCTAGTTACTCTACATCCTTATCAGCATTTGGCTGTATCAGTTTATTTTAATCATTTTCATTGTTGTGTAGTAATATCTCATTGTGGTTTTAATTTTATGCCTTTGTTTTTAGTTTTTATTTTATTTTATTTAATGTTTATTCATTTTTGAGAGAGAGAGAGAGAGACAGAGACAGAGTGCAAGTGGGGCAGGGGCAGACAGAGAGGGAGACAGAATCTGAAGCAGCTCCAGGGTCTGAACTGTCAGCACAGAGTCCACTGTGGGGCTTGAACTCACGAACTGTGAGATCATGACCTGAGCCGAAGTCAGACGCTTAACTGACTGAGTCACCCAGGTACCCCTTTATGCCGTTGCTTTTAAAACCTTGATGAAATTTGAAACTGAATTTCTCAGTTGTCTAAAAATATTAAGAATAAGGTCACCTTTGCCCAATGAATATTAATTAGCCACTGTGAAGCCAGCTTACTGCCTTGCCTACTTTTCTTTAACCCCCAGTCCAGTGGGCATTTATTAATTCTTGGTTCCTAAATTCAAACCAACCATGGACCAATAACCAAGAAAGGCCATTTGTCTTTCATTTATTTGGAGAAAATAGAATATGTTGATAGAAACTTTATTAATCTTGTTAAAGCAAACATTTCAAAGCTAAAAAATTGGTTCATACACTGATGTTGATTCATGCAGGAAAACCATGAAGAACCGCTACATGGAACTGTATGACCTTAATAAAGACCTGCTAAATGGATACAAAATTCGCTGTAACAATCACACAGAGCTACTGGGGAGCCTCAAAGCAGTGAATCAGGCCATTCAAAGGGCAGGTCGCCTGCGGGGTAAGTCTCTTTTTGTAGCACTGTAAGTAGTCTGTGATTTTGGGGTGAGAACCATGAGAAGTAATGGTGGTTTCAAGAATTCATGTTGGGGCTGAGAGCACCACACCTGTAACATTCACCTTGGTGGAAGCCACTTGACTTTGGCCAGCCTGTTTGGCTTTAGTCGATCTGCAGACTTCAGAGGGAGGAAACCTTTCAGTACCTTTTCTTAGATCTTGCTGCGTCTTCCACGAAAAACCTAGCAATGTATACCCCAAAGGAAAGCCTCAAATATACCTATTTTTTTTTAAAGGGAGACTTAAAATTAATGAGCTAAGTATCCACCTTAAAATTTAGAAAAAGAGCAATAGAATAAACCAAAAGTAGCTGAAATCTAGCCAGAGATTTAGACCTGAAATCTGCCGTTTGGGTCAATGCTTTGACCTTAATTAATTAATTAATTAATTTTTAATGTTTATTTTTGAGAGAGAACACATGAGCGTTGGAAGGGCAGAGAGCAAGAGGGAGACACAGAATCCGAGGCAGGCTCAAGGCTCGAGGCTCAGAACTGTCAACACAGAGCTTGACATGGGGCTTGAACTCACCAACTGTGAGATCATGACCTGGGGCGAAGTTGGCCACTTAACCAATTGAGCCACCCAGGCGCTCTGACCTTCTTTTAGAAATAACCTTTGCTAGGTGGATAGAAACTTTGATTCTTTTATATAAAATGGACTTTGTTTCTAGGTTGTAGATGGTTTGTAGGTGGGTTTGTGATAAATTCCCTCACAAAGATACCTTTTTTAGGGAGTAGTAAGATAAATCAGTTAAATTTGCACACCATCTATCTCTTTTCTTTCCTGGTTTTATGCTGTTTTAAAGCTGGCCTCTGGTTTATAATGTCACTTTGAATAATCTGTTGGGTTGTACTACTGATTTGATGTTTCATCGCACACAGTCGGAAAACCAAAGAACCAGGTGATCACTGCTTGTCGGGATGCGATTCGAAGCAACAACATCAACACGCTGTTCAGAATCATGCGCGTGGGGACAGCCTCTTCTTAGGAAAGGAAAGAATTGGTAATGAAGTTCCTAAAATATGTTTTTCCCTAAAAGTCTAGGCTAGTTTGCTGTGGGTCACATCCTGATGACCCCAGGTGCTAAGAATGGCAGCGGCCATGCTGAGTGGTACAAATGTGAGACAGTGTGCTGCATCTGAAAAGTGTTATCCACTCTCCATTTTTAAAACCAGTCACAGCTATCCAATAATACTAGGATTGTGTAGAGGTGGGTGAACACCTTTGAAATGTTAGGGCTTCAAAGTCCAGTTTTTCTATATGTATGTAAAGTTGGCATGCAGATACATCTTTTTCCTTGAAATTGTAATTGAATTTGTAATTAAATTTCTTTTTCATTAAAACTGAAGAGTCGCACTTTATGTTGACTATAAAATCACCACCCGTATTAGAATTACATAAACCATTTGTATTGTGTGGAGGAAAACACAAGCATGGATTTTCCATTCGTGTGCCTTTGTATCACTGAAAGGTGGGTGGGTGTAAAGAGATCTGCATTAAGGGAGAGCCAGTTGAGGGTGATCTGTTAGTTGGAGTAATGTGAGCCCCTGAAACTAATAGACCTCAATATTTATCATGACCCATTTATTTGTCCTTGATGTAAGGATTTCTCCATAGTTATTCAGGGACCCAGCTTCCTGTGATCATTCAGCCCTGTCATCCTCTAGGGCAGCCTTTCTCTGAGTTCTCTACAGAAAGAAGTTTCAGGAAATCTGGTTGGGTGACAATTTTCACATTTATTGCATACCATGAAAACCTGATGGCACAGGAACCCTGTTGGAGAAGGGATGTCCTGAGGCCTTACAGATATTTATATCCTAGACCGTAGGAACGGGAAAGCTTTTTTATCAAAGCTGTTATCTGGAAATAGCACATTATCCTCTCCATTCCTGCTCCCGTACCTAACATGGCCACACCTCCCTGCAGAGAGGCAAGGAAGAGAGAGATACCAGTCTGTGCCAACAGCTGGCAACTCCTTCCCTCAGAGCGAAGCTTCTGTCTTAAGGTAGATTCCAGGACTGGTTTAACATTTAAAACATTCATCATAATTTGGCTATTGTTGAAAGCGCTGCTATGAACATTGGGGTACATGTGTTCCTATGCATCAGCACTTCTGTATCATTTGGAAAAATTCCTAGTAGTGCTATTGCTGGGTTATAGGGTAGTTCCATTTTTAATATTTTTGAGGAATGGAAAGAGCCCAAATGTCCATCAACTGATGAATGGATAAAGAAGATGTGGTTTATATATACAGTGGAATACTACTTGGCAATGAGAAGGAATGAAATCTTGCCATTTGCAACAATGTGAGTGGAACTGAAAGGTATTATGCTGAGTGAAATAAGTCAGAGAAAGACAGGTATCATGTTTTCACTCATATGTGGAATATGAGAAACTTAACAGAAGTCCATGGGGGAAGGAAAGGGGAAAAATAGTTTCAAACAGAGGGAGGCAAACCATAAGAGACTTTTAAATACAGAGAACAAACTGAGGGTTGATGGAGGGTGTGGGAGAGAGGGGAAGATGGGTGATGGGCCTTGAGGAGGGCACTTGGGATGAGCCTTGGGTGTTGTAGGTAAGTGATGAATCATGGGAATCTACTCCCGAGGCCAAGAGCACACTGTGTATACACNAGTGGAATATGAGAAACTTAACAGAAGTCCATGGGGGAAGGGAAGGGGAAAAATAGTTTCAAACAGAGGGAGGCAAACCATAAGAGACTTTTAAATACAGAGAACAAACTGAGGGTTGATGGAGGGTGTGGGAGAGAGGGGAAGATGGGTGATGGGCCTTGAGGAGGGCACTTGGGATGAGCCTTGGGTGTTGTAGGTAAGTGATGAATCATGGGAATCTACTCCCGAGGCCAAGAGCACACTGTGTATACACTGTATGTTAGTTGACGTGACAATAAATTATAATTTAAAAAAATAATAAAAAATTTAAGACAGTCATCAGTTTGCACATCTTAACAGCATTCCTGAGTAGTGGTGAAGAGGTCATCCTCCTGTGGTAAATTAATTGTCAATGACCTCTTCTATTTCTGAAATGTGAGCTTTGTGGAATCCTAATTTTTATGAGACTATGCCCTATAATATCTTTGTTTTGCATTTTCTTTTTTTTCTTTTTTTAATGTTTTATTTGTTTCTGAGAGAGAGAGAGAGAGACAGCATGAGCAGCGGAGGGTCAGAGAAAGAGGGAGACACAGAATCCGAAGCAGGCTCCAGGCTCTGAGCTAGCTGTCAGCAGAGCCCAACACAGGGCTTGAACCCACAAACCACAAGATCATGACCTGAGCCGAAGTCAGACGCTTAACCAACTGAGCAACCCAGGCACCCCGAAAACTGGGTATCATTTTATTTCTGTTTTTTGTTGTCCTATTTTTCTATCCTGATAGAATCTGTGTGCCTTCTAAAATATCACAGCTTAAGCTCTATTTTGTTGCTGAATTTTACTGAAGCTTTAAGTGAACAGTGAGCCTTCACTTAAATGCTGACTTTGGAGCGTCAGGGTGGCTCAGTCGTTGGATGTTGGACTCTTGGTTTTAGCTCAGGTCATGATCTCAGGTTGTGGGTTTGGGCCCTGCGTCGGGCTCTGTGCTGACGACGTGGTGCCTGCTTGGGATTGTGTCTCCCTGTCTCTCTGTCCCTTCCCTGCTTGCTCTCTACCTCTCTCTCTCTCAAAAATAACATGACAAAAAAAAAAAAAAAAAAAAAAGCTGATTTGGAGGATTCTGGGATCTGGGAGAAAGCTTTTTAGTCATTTTTAAAGCATCCCTTTAAATAAAGTCACCCAGCCCCCATCCAGATTCAGGTACTCTATGTTTTTTATTTTTATTGTGTTTAAAGTTTATTTATTTATTTAGAGAGGGAGACAGAGAATCCCAAGCAGGCTCTGTGCTGTAGCACAGAGCCTCATGTGGGGCCCAGTCCCGCAAACCGTGAGATCATGACCTGAGCTGAAATCAAGAGTTAGATGCTCAACCAACAGAGCCACCCAGGCACTCGGTACTCAGTATTTTAGAGTATGGTTTTTATCATTTCCCACCATGTCTGCCTATCCACATACATCAAGGGTCAGATCAAAAACTCTCTCCTCAGACCTTCCCCGTCCTATCTATTCTTTAACCCTTATTACAATCTGTGTTTAGATAAATGTTAATCCTCCACTGAGAACAGGGGCTGTGTCTCAATCACCTTTCCCCCACCCCTCCCAGTGGTGCTGAGTCAGTGCCCTGAGCACAGAAAGGCACCTGCTGCGCCCCATGGAATGGCCTGTCTTCAGTCAGCCCGTCTGTAGCTTCCAAAATCAAAGAACTAAGGACTTTACAACAATTATGCAACCCTGGAAGTGCTTTATAAGAATGATTTCCAACATTATTTGTGTTTCAAATTTTATAATTAGCAGTTGCAAATCTGCCAGTGTGGAGTCCTATAATCACAGAACTAAATTATCTCCACTTTTCACTTTGAAACTAAAGTACAGTAAGACACCCATTGCAGCTTGGTGTTTTGCATTCTGCCTCTTTCCCATCTGGCCCCTGCCCACACTAGATGCCATAGCTCCTGACTCATCTTTTTATTTGTATGGTACAGAAATCTGCTTTTCCTAAAATGATGCCACATGGACAATTCCCAAGTAGTTTTCAGAGCTGTCTGTGTGGACTGATTTTGCATCAATCAGAGAAGGAAATTGTGTGTTTTTGCAGGAATGTCTTGTTCTTTAGGGCTGGAGAGACTGCCTCTGGTGTCCCAAAGGGTGACACCTTTTAGCAGGGTTTGTATTTTCTCACTCAGTTTGAGTAGTACATACATAAGTACATAATGATATTGAAGAGCTCCTGCAGCCAGAAGTACTAGCTGAAGAATTGCTGGTCTAGGAGAGGTAGCCCAGGCATTGATATTATTATTATTATTATTTTTGATTTTGCAGAAAAGAAACCACCACATTCAGTGGAGTTTGGGAGTCGGTTGGTGAGCAGTAGAAAAGCCAGTTTCTAAACCAGGTTAAAAAACAGCCTTTCCTTTCTAGACTTCATTTCCCACATCTTAAAACAGTGTACTGAAGTTAGATTATCATAGGGGTCTTCCTTGAACATTTCATTTTTCCTCCTCTTAACAGAAATGCTAATATGCTCTCAAAATAACTAGGAAAATGTTCTTCATGTCCGTCATGATTAACACATAAAGGGGATTTGTTCTGGAGGGTTGACCTTACGCAGCTCCAGGAAGTGGCAGAGGTCTCTGTAAGGCACATTGTGTGTCTCGTGCTGGAACTGGAAGCCCAGCGGACGGCGGGCAGACCTTCATCAGAGATGCTGACCATCCAGGGGCAGCTGGAGCAAGGAGGGGGTGCTTCACACAAGGAGCTGGGCATCCAGCTAAGCTACACAGTGAACTACAAAATGGCCACTGCCTCATCTGGGCCCCTCCATATCTTTTTTTTTTTAAATGTTTTATTTATTTCTAGGAGAGAGAGAGAGACAACGTGAGCAGGGGAGGGTCAGAGAGAGAGGGAGTCACAGACTGAAACAGGCTCCAGGCTCTGAGCTGGCAGTCAGCACAGAGCCCGACGCGGGGCTTGAACCCACGAACCGCGAGATCATGACCCAAGCGAAAGTCGGACGCTTAACCGACTAAGCCACCCAGGTGCCCCTGGGCCCCTCCATATCTTGCACAAGGATTTGTGGCTCCCCCTGATTGGAAGTTGAATTCTAGGAATTCAGTTTAGCCAAGTCGGTATGTTACAAAGCACCACAGTGGCTGTGCCAGGATGGTGGGATTCCAGATGACCTTTCCTTTATATTTTTACATGTTTTAATTCTTCACAATGAATGCATATTGTTCATATAATCTGAAAAAATATGAAGCTACTCTCTTTGGGGGAGAAAAACCTTCCTTTGCTAAAAGGAATGATAAGAATTAGAAATTCACTGTTGAGAGAAGGTGCTATATATTATACAGGTGAATATCACAGCTCTTATCTGAAAGATTTTAAAAGATGCCCATGTTTCAGTTCTTCTTTTGCTACTTAACAGCTATTGATGCTGCCTTTAAGCCCTAAAAATCCAGATGAAGAATGAAGTACTAAGGAAAACCAGCTTCTCAATCACTGAGTGTCTTCAGTGCAGAAACGTGCCCTGTGAATACACCATCTTTCCATAGATGATGTAACTGATGGAAACATCAGAGCCTGGCCCTCTGGGACTCTATCCCTTCAGATGCCAAGATCTTTTTCCGAGGAGTACAGAAGATTCTGCTGTGTGTAGACCATGAACACATTGAGATTAAGGAGAAACTAAGCATATTTTAACGCTTGCGTTGTATGTATGGTAAGAGTTAGACCGAGCACTCCAGAATTGGAAAAGTGGGGTGGCCTCTTAGATGTCACTGATGGCCTCAAGCTCTATTTTCGAAGCGTGGCACATGATGGTTTCACCTGCCCAATGCTTTCCTCTGGGCCTTCCACTTGCAGCTATGCCACAGATTGTTCACTAGACCCTCACCCCGCTCTCTCCTGCTCATGAAAGAACACCAGAAAGCAAGGGAGTGAAAATAATATTGTGGGGATGCCCTTTATTCAGTCTGTAGGAACTGAAAAGAAAAGGCAAACTTTGACATGTAAGCCATTATTTTACAAAGTTGTTGTAATCCCATGTGTCACTGCGCTATGGTGAAAGAATTCTTTTTTTCTATAAATTTTTTTTTAATGTATGTTTATTCTTGAGAGAAACAGAGCATGAGTGAGGGAGGGACAGAGAGAGAGAGGGAGACACAGAATCCGAAGCAGACTCCAGGCTCTGAGCTGTCAGCACAGAGCCCAATGCGGGGCTCGAACTCATGAACTGTGAGATCATGACCTGAGCTCACGTCAGACACTTAATAGATTAAGCCACCCAGGCACTCCTGTGGTGAAAGAATTCTGATCTCCAAAACAGTAGACGTGTAGGGACACCTGGGTGACCCAGTCGGTTAGGTGTCTGAATCTCGGTCTTGGCTCAGGTCACAATCTCATGGATCTGACAATGCGGAGCCCGGTTGGGATTGTCTCTCCCTCCCTCTCTGTCCCTCCCCTGCTGGCTCTCTCTCTGTCTCTCTCTCAAAATAAATAAACTTACTGGTCCGGTACTGTGTGCACATGGGAAGACGTCATTAGAGCTAGTTCTGGTTCCTTCTTTTTCATCTTACCCGGGAAAAATTAGTGTTCTTTGACAATACTGAATATTAGTACATGTGTAAAATTTCTAGACAGATGTCCATATCTATCTAGATACTATCTATCTGGGGTTCAAAATCAAAAATCTTGAAACCATCAACCTAAAGGAAAGTGAAACTCATTCTCTTCATTTAAATGCCAACTCTGGGGGGAGTACTCAAACGGTTAGCAGATTAAGGAAGATAAAAGCCCAATGCTTTTCCTACTGATTAATAAAACCTCAAATAAAAGCTATAGTAACAGCTAGTAATCAATATAAAAAAAAAAAACCCAGAAAACGAGAAGACAGTATTAAAATGAAAACAGCATCTTTCAGCTAACGATGCAGTGACTGCTACGCCCCCTCGTGCACATCACATAGGCCCCACATGGGTTCAGGGAAGAGAATGTAACAAAATGGACAGCCTCTTAATTTTGATGTGGCCTTTAGCATCTGTTCTCGTAAAGGAAAAAAAAAGGCAACTCATTTTATAGCTGACAGAGTATTTAGGGACAGGAAAGACACATGCGAGGCTAGAATCATCTAGTTATACAGGAGCCACAACTCCAGGATAGAAAAGCAGTGGCACCCGGGAACAATGACCTATGGCACAGGCAGCCACTCAGGAGGCTCAGGGGCCATGTGGTTTGCAGCCCGGTGTTTACCACGGCAGGGACGCCAACATCATCTAAGCTGACGCCGCCCTAAAAGAGTCACAGTGAAACACAGTCACAGGCACTGGGAGGAAGTGTAATGAGCCCAGCCAGAGCAGAAGTTTTTGGTAACTTTCTAAACCAGTGTGATTAGGAGGGACAGAATCAGCAGTCGTTTATGAGTATTAAAAAACAAAAAAATCACTGGAAACACGGATGAACCTTGAAGACTTTATGCTGGGTGAAATGGGCCGGTTGCAGAAGGACAAATATTGTACTGTTACACTTCAGGAATGGAGACAGAGACTGAAAGTGGCGTGGTGGCTGCCAGGGGCTGGGGAGGGGGACGGGTAGTTACTCTTTAATGGGGACAGTTTCAGTCTGGGAAGATGGGAAGGTTCTGGAGACGGATGGTGGTGACGGGTGCACAACCATGTGAATATCCTTAATGTCACATTTAAAAGTATACATTTAAAAATGGTTAAAATGGTACACTTTATGTCTTGTGTATTTTACGACGCAAAAATTTTAAAAAGATCACTAAGGAAGTCCATGTGGAAAATGAAAAACTGAATGTAAAAAAAAAAAAGACAAATAATCTTTTATTTTTTTAATCAAGAGAGAAATACCTGGCTCCAAGCTCAAGGTCTAGATTGCGGACAATAACGATGAGTCCTACCACACAGTTTTGAGGACATGGTCACACAGGCCACCTTGGAGCTCTCCGCATGGTGCCTAGCTCTTCCACCCTGCCCAGTACTGAGGAAGGAAGGGTCTCTTTTCCTCAGCCTTGCCCAGCCCTGTCATTCATAATAGACAAACGAGAAGTCCCAGAAACCTGTTCTATTTGGGAAGGCCTTCTTTTGTTCTAGGCTTCGGTGGTTAATATGCTTGACAAATTTCAGAGTCTCTCTATCTCTGTAGACCAGTGCCAAAGAGTTGTTTTCTGGATTCACTGTTAGCAGCTGAAATAAGCGAATGCAATGTCACATCAGAACACAGAACTTCTTCTCAGCTCTTGTCTTTGACAATTCCCCACGGAACAGATGGTTTTCACACCATGTACTCAGACTGGGGACAGGGGATCTTTTAAAAGATCCTTTATGAGGAGGCGCTATTGCTCTGGCTGTCAAGGCATTTCCCAACGGGCCCCATTCCAGTACATACCCAGAAAAGTTTTACCTCATGCATTTCTTCCTTACTGTATTCAAAGATTTCATGGGCGTGTACCACGCAACTCTTAACTTGTATGGAATTTATCAATAAGGTAGAATAAATGCTTAGTGATTATCCTTTGGCATCTTTATTCCTTGCTGAGCACTTACTACTAGCAATCAGAACGAGTGCCAGGCAGACCATCAGGGATGTGTCAGCTAAGGACCCTGGCAGAGGGTCATAAAAACTGGGTCTCTGAGGAATGAAAGCTTCCTTAGAACTCAGAAGGACAGTTTGCTGTCGGAAGCAACTTACCTCTTCATCTTCACCTTTGGCAATGTAGGAAGTAAAGCCTCCATATTCTGGCTCCCAGCCTTACAGAGGGAAGACAAAGAACATTCAGAAAGCTCTCCCTACAAGACTTCCATTGTCTGCTTACGTTGCCCATCCCATGCTGCTCACAACTGGGGGATCTGGGAGCTCAGTGGTAACCACCTCTGTGACTTATGAGCTAGAATTTACCATTCAACCAACATTGAATAAGAACTGAAAACTAAGAGTTACATGTAAAATACACTTGGAAGGAACATTACATATAAGATGTAGATCTGGGGTGGGGGGGTGGTTACTTGGAGGAAATTATGATTTGGCCCACATCCCCCACACCTCAGTCATAGATAGAAATCCTTTTGAGTTGGGATACTGAACTTCATGACCCCCAAGACTCCTTCCAAAAGGGCGCTTCTGTGATCCGCGATCCTGGCCCAGGCACAGCACTTCTGAATTGGGTCGGCTGGAGAAGGTCACCGGGAGGGACCGCCCCTCTTACGGAAACCGCTCCCTGCTTTCCTTCCTGCCTCTTACCTTCACAGCCACAGTAGAGAAGTAAATCCAGGGCAAATTCAGTCTTGCTGTTGTCATGGATCAAAGTGTAGTGACCAGTCTTCCAATGCCTCAGTTCCCCCTGGCAGGTGGGAACACTTGAGTCTAAGAAAAAACAACAGAAGGCCAGAAAATTTAAAATAACTTTATACAACTGCTAGATTGCAAGGGAAGAGTAAGCAAGAATGTTCCAGCACTAAAGTGAAACCATTCCCATGAACCCTCTGACCTGCTGCTCCACCAAACAAGCGTTACAGTNTATATATTTAGCTGCCAAAATAAAAAATTATAACATGAATAAATACTGTAATTTTAAATAGGCTGCAGGGGCGCCTGGGTGGCTCAGTCAGTTAAGCATTCGACTTTGGCTCAGGTCATGATCTTACGGTTTGTGGATTTGAGCCCCGTGTCGGGCTCTGTTCTGACAGCTCAGAGCCTGGAGCCTGCTTTGGATTCTGTGTCTCCCTCTATCTTTGCCCCTTCCCCACTCATGCTGTCTCTGTCTCTGTCTCTCTCTCTCTGTCTGTCAAAAATAAACAATAATTATTATTAGCATCCTGTCTTAGTGTTATTCATTTGTTACAACTGACAAAATTAATGCAGACACATTATTATTAACTAAAATCCATAGTTTACATTAGGGTTCACTCCTGATGCTATACATTCTATTGGTCTTGATAAATGCATAATGTCGAGTGTCCATCATGACAGTATTGAACAGAATTGGTTTTAATGTCATAAAACCCCCCTGTGCCCCACCTAATGCATCCCTCCCTTCCTCCTAATGCCTTCCACTGACTTGACTCTCTCCTTAGTTCTGCCTTTTCCAGAAGGTCATAGTGTTGGAATCATACAAATCTGCCTTTTCAGACTGGCTTCTTTCAGTCAGTAAAATGCATTTAAGGTTTCTCTGTATCTTTTCATGACTTGTTAGCTATTTCTTTTTAACTTCATCCTATTGTGGGTAGAAAATATACTTTGTATGGTATCTTAAAAAACTAACTCAATAAAATAGAGATAAAGGCTTTTGGTATTAGGATAGCCATTTCTGCTCCCTTTCGGTTACTACTTGCATGCAACATCCTTTGATTTTCAATCTATTTGTGATTCTGGGATCTCAAGTGAGTCCCTTGTAGACAGCAGACAGTTTTTTTTTTTTAAGAAATTCTTTTTTTGGGGGGCGCCTGGGTGGCTCAGTCGGTTAAGCCTCCGACTTCGGCTCAGGTCATGATCTCGTGGTTCGTGGATTTGAGCCCCGCGTTGGGCTCTGTGCTGACTGCCAGCTCAGAGCCTGGAGCCTGTTTCAGATTCTGTATCTCCCTCTCTTTCTGACCTTCTCCTGCTCATGCTATCTCTCTCTCTCTCTCTCAGAAATAAATAAAACATTAAAATTTAAAAAAAAAAATTCTTTTTTTTAAATTTTATTTTTGAGAGACAAAGAGCAGGGGAGGGGGACAGAGGGGGAGAGGACCCAAAGGGAGCTCCATGCTGACAGCAGTAAGCTCTATGTGGGGATCAAACTCACAAACTTCAAGATCATGACCTGAGCTGCAGCTGGACGTTTGACTGACTGAGCCACTGAGGTGCCCCAACAGCAGACAGTCGAATCATATGTTCCTGTCTATTTTGCCAATCTCTTTCTTTTGATTGTCATCCCTCTGATGGTGCAGAGACCGCTTGGGATTCTGTCTCTCCTTCTCTGTGCCCTGCTCTCGCTTGTGTTTTCTCTCTCTCAAGATCAATAAACATAAAGCAAATTAAACAAAATAGTTACTAATAAAGTTGCTTTTTTTTTTATTTAATTTTTTTATTTTAGAGAGAGAGTGCATGTGGCAGAGGGGCACAGGGAGAATGTTAAGCAGGCTCCATGCTCAGTGTGGAGCCCAATGTGGGGCTTCATTCCATGACCCTGAGATCATGACCTGAGCTGACATGGAGTCAGACGCGCAATCCACTAAGCCACCCCAGCGCTCCCGTTTATAGCTTTTTGTTCCCCAGTTCCTGCGTTCCTGTCTTTTGTGTTTAATTGACTTTTTGGCATTGAAACGTTTAAATTCCTTTCTTGTTTGCTTTTATGTATGTTCTATAGCTATTTTCTTTGGTTACCACATGGGTTACATTTAACATGCTAAAGTTATAAAGCCTCTAATTTGAATTTATACCAGTTTAACTTTAATGAAATATAAAAACTCTGCTCCTTTACAGATTAGTCCCCACCCTTTTAAGATGATAAACTTTGCAAACATTTACTTTTCACGTTTACCTTTTGTATTCTCTCCTCTGCTTTGGGCCAGGGCCTTCTGTAAGTAGATGCTTAGTAAAAGAACAAAGCATCTTTTGGCAGCCTATATAGACTTTCCCCCAAGTTGTAGGTTCCCATAAAAATGAAACTAAAAGGAATAGAGGTAAACAAACACTTTTTTATAAAAAGCCCATGAGGCCCCAATGATCCTCACCTGATTCCTTTTAGGGTCCAGGTATAGATGCCAATTTCAATTATCAAGGAAAGCCAACCTGTATCTTCAAGTAAAGCTATCTTGGGGCACCTGGGTGGCTCAGTCACTTAAGTGTCTGACTTCAGGTCTGGTCACGATCTTGCAGTTCACAGGTTCAAGCCCCGCTTTGGAATCTGTGCTGACAGCTGGGAACCTGGAGCTTGCTTCAGATTCTGTGTCTCCCTCTTTCTGCCCTCCCCTGCTTGTGTGCCCTGTCTCGTGTGCTCTCTTTCAAAAACAAATAAAAAAATTATTAAAGAAAGTGCTGTGTATTGACTAGCACAGAAAAAAGCCACCTGAGTCTGGGTGTTCTAAATGTCTGTGGTGACCAAAGCGACAGGTCAGTTTGGGAGGCCACTGACTCCACATTATGCTGCTTGTGTTTCCATGTCACACGGCGGGGTTTGTCTCCATGGCCGTGGCTTTCCACCTCCCAAGCCTTTGTGCTTCTAACCGTGTGAGGTCCTTCTCAAGCAATCAGAGTGGAAGCATTGAGAGTAAAACTGAGGAGAGGAATCGGGAAACAGATTTTCTCAACTGGTTTAGTAGGTACTGAAATGTGTATGTTGAATTGGTAACTACTCAGTTACCAATGCCACAGAAGCCTTACCTCTTAAATTTCCTGTATTTTTCTCTTTTTCATCTTGTTTGTAGAGGATTAAACACTTCCTCCACTTTAAAAAATTTTTTTTAATTTAAATTTTTTAAATTAAAAATTTAAATTTAAAATTTTAAATTTTTTAAATTTAAATTTAAATTTTTTAAATAAAAAAAAATTTTAAGTAATCTCCACACCCACCGTGGGGCTCCAACTCAGGACCCTGAGATCAAGAGTCACATGCTCTTCCAACTGAGTCAGCCAGGCGCCCCTAGACTTCCTCTACTTCTAATAATAATTTCCTTCCGTCCATTTGCCCAAATGCAAGCAAGTTTTTCTTAGGCTGCTATTGGGCCTTGGCAGAAATAAGCGGCTCACCTTCCTCTCCTTGGTGCTGTTTGGGGCACGGCCAGTGCTATTTCTGTCTCCTGTTTGTATATCGTTAGCCTAAACATACAAGATGCTCCTCCTGCCCAGAACGTTCTTCCCACAGATCCTTCTTGTTACTCCAATCTGAGCTGAGATGGCAGCTTCTGAGACAGGCTCTTCCAACTGCCCCTTCACCTAAGAGGCCACTTGGTGGTTCCTCACACACAACCCTATGAAAGTTTCCACATGGCACTTGTTATTTGATGTCTTCTTGTGGCTCATGTACACGTTTAATCTTTGTCCTCTCCTCCTAGGATATAAGCTCTGGGAGAGTAGAGACCTTGTTTGTTCTGTCCTCCATTTCCCAAAACAGGCCTAGCATATAGCAGGTGATCAAGAAATATTTGTTGGCTGAATAAATGATTGACTAGCGAGTGCTTAATGGTACATAAGGACAAATCATACCGACAGCTTACCTTTCTTGGCTTCGTTTTCCTCTGACTCTGGGTCTGTCTGTCCACTGCTCTGTTGGCTGCTGTTGCTGACGGCCATGTGAGGACTCTCTGGCCCAGGGGAGCTATGGCTAGTCCCTTCTTCGGTGTGATCAGCCGCAGAGGTGCCTTCACCCTCCTTTCTGTCCTCCACCTCATCTTCCTCCGAAGGGGCCAAGAAGTGGAGTTTCAGGCCCGTGAAGTTGGAGAGCAGCAAGAACAGAGCCTCAGAGCGAAACAAGTCCATGCAGTCCTTTAGGATGTTGGGAAGATTGCTCTCCTCAGCTTTCTCATAAAACCTGGAAAGCAGTGATGCCAAGTTGTTCATCGAAGCCACAGACGTAATATCATGCATGGAATAAAAGCTTATCGTTAGCTTTGTACCCCGCTGCCTAAACCTTGGCATAGCTCACTGAATCACAGGTTGTTCTAACAGTGAGGTTCTCTCAGGGCCTGCTACCGGATGGCCCTGGGCATGAGACCCCACCAGGACCAATGTCTTATTATTGGAGGTGAGCCTGGTTGACCAACAGGCAGGTGCTGAATGCAAAAGTCTTGGTTCTACCTTTTGTTAGGGGGACCTCGGCTGCTCCATTTCACATCTCCTTTCTCCAAAGCCTCACAGACCTCTGCAAACTTCTCAGGCTGGAAAATGAGCACAGAAAGAAAGAGTTAGGGACTCTCCCTGTGGTCCCACAGCTGGTCCTGTGGCTGGAGTAGCTCTGCAGAATCATTCTGATTCCTAAAAGGGCCAGTTGACGCTCACTGCCCCCCCGCCCCCAGCTGTGCCGGCCTGATACAGTGAAGCCAGAACAAAGACTGGATAAACCATCAGCATGCCTTAGCCAAGAGATCAGAGTGTTAATCTGGACTACCTCCTTCAGCAGTTCTAGATCTTACATCAAATTGCTAAACATCTCAGCCTCCCGCATTTATAAAATGAAGATCACAATACAGACTCTTTAATCCAGGAGATATGAAGGGAAAACATTAAGCGGCAAAACAGCCAAGGTCATTACAATGAAAATCTCTGTGGGCCTCACTTTTATTTAATCAGCCTTATAAAAAGCCAAGAGCAGAGCAAGAAGCTGATTAATCTGTTGAAATATGCTCAAGAGGCTTTCTCTATACTTGTTTAATGTAGCTTCCCAAGGAATGTTCTCAACACTGCAGTCCTATCAGCTGTAGAACAGGAACGAGGATCACAAAGCCTGCTTTAGGTAAGTTCAATAAAATAGGGTCAAACACGTTTATTTACTATGCTTCTCAAATTCCTTAATATGTCAGCTTTAAAATTCCAAGAGAGAGAGAGGCAGTATGTAGCATCTCAATCTTTATCTTTCTCAGGGAGGAACAGCTCTTGGGGCTCCCATGGGGCCCAGGACCAACTGTGAAGCACCACACCAGCATCTGTGACCTTGTGTGGCCCTCACAGTAACTCTTCAAGACGAGGAAGGCGGGTCCTATCGCAGTTTAATTGATGATGAAATGGAAGCTCAGAGAGATTTAGTGGTTTGTTCAGGTTAGTAAAACCACACAGCCAGAACATGAATATAGAGTCCTTCTGACTTCTGATGTAGTTCCTTCTCCACTGAAATGTGTTACCTCATCCTTGTGAAACACTCATTAATAGGAGTTGACCAGTTAATAATCTCTCCACTAAAAGCAATAAGCTTATAGTGAACCATATTCACCAAATGAATAGGAAGGAAACTACATACAACTCCCTCGCAGCGTAGAAGCTAGTTGTGTGTGTATGTGTGTGTATGCACCGTGAAGATTCTAGAAAACTGGGGAACACCCAGGGGACTCTCAACACACTAAGCATACAACTGCTACCAACGTCAGCTGTTAGAACTGTTTCCATATTTTATTTGAAGAGGATGATAGAAATATTCTAACCAGGAATAAAGCAAAAACTCCTTTAGTGATGCCTGCTCACCCACCCAAGAAGCAAGATTGACAAAAGCAGTTGTTATAACAGTACAATTTCATTAGGGCTGCTACTGGATGTCCCCAAGATACACTGGACAGGATATGCTGTCTTACCTTAAGGAACTCCTTTAGGAGGATTTCAGACCTTTCTTCAAACTCTTCTTGAATTTGAACTTGGTAATCCATGTCTAGATAAGTAGGGTTGATCCAATCATATAAAATTTCATGCTTAAAAGAAGCAGTAGATACAAAACATGAGTTCACAGTTCCTACTGCTTTTGTTCTTATGTTATTTCATGCTAGTAAAATATATGCAGATCCTCACTCTATAATTTCCTCCTTGTTACACGTAAAAGTGCCGGAAGACTCTGCCTGAGAAAAGGCACTATCAAAAATTTATCTAAGAAAAGTGGAAGAGCAGACACCAAGTCTAGTTTCATTACCAGAAACACAAACGACACACTACAGCTTCTAGAGAAGAGGCCCAACAACAGGATTTATGCTTACATCTTGCGGGATGTGCGGGCTCCGAGGTATGAGTGGTTCAAAGTAGTTGGGGGGTCTGGTCAGTGAAGGACCATGAAACCAGCCACTTATAGACAAACGGGACTTTTCTTCAGAAAGGACTTCGGACACCTGAAAAGAAAGGCCAGCAGCACATGAATGAAGACACTAGACAAGGGGGAAGGTCACCAGCCAGGGTGCACTGACTTCCAGATCCATCACAGTGGACTGGGCACAGTCTGGCCACGGGGTCCAGCAGAAGCTGTCACGTTTTGGTCACGGGGAACTAAACAGCATGAACCTTACACTCTGTATGCTTGTAGTTTACGATCTTTACCTGGTGAAAGGATACTGGAGACACTTCAAAGAAAACCAGCGTGTTCCACGAAGGGATAAGAGACTTGACAATCTGCTTTGGCTGGAAGTGCTCTGCACCAGGAGAGAAGACAACCACAAGCGTGGCTTCATTATCATTAACCACTTCCAGTCCGCCTTGTTTCACTCCGACAGTTCCCAGATTCCTAGGGGGAACTAGATGTGCCCTGCAGATCCCAAACCACCCCCCCTTCCTCCTGTCTCCCTCACACTTGCTGGTTCTGCTGGGTGCTATCTGTTCTCACGACACCATCCCTCTATTATCAATGGGGGCTGGAATAAGTTCGGAAAATTTTCCAGTTTCAACATCTGGTGTCGGTCCTTAGAAAACAGCCCTGGCTTCCTGTCAGACGGAGTCACCCTGGCAGACTGATGGCACCAGACAGCTGTACACGCGCTCTACCTTTCCGTGGTCAGTATTTAGAAGTAGGGTCCGCCGAGGCCTGTTAATGGACTCCATCTCTGGAGTATTGACGACTTCAAGAACTACTTAGAGAGGCAGCCGTCAGGGCTGGCATCCCTTCCCCCTGAGGTTGTTACCCTACTGAATGGCTTCTGCCTCTTCAGGTGAGTACACACGCTGTGTATAAGAACTCAGAAGTGGCTACTGGTGCCGAGGAGCACGCGCTGGCCTTACCATCAACGCTGTACAGGTCCAGGGTGCCCCCCAAGCTCCTGTCCCAGGGAGGAACCAGGTAAAGGATGAAGGCGATCCGGCGCCCTTCCAGCTCATCGTCATGGCAGAGGAGGGCATCTGCAATAGTGTAATGCAAACTTTAATGTCCCTGTACCGACAAGGGGCAGCTGATATCAGATCTAGCTTTTACTATCAGTCCATCTGTAATGTGAGTTCCTCCAGCTGTAGAATGACAGTGATTTCTCCTATTTTATAATTGGAGACGTTTTATAATATAAAACGGGCAACATGGAGGACTCAAAAAGCACTGAAGGGCAGTTACAGAGACAGACCCCAGAGAGAATCACTAACAGTATTTTTGCTTATATTCTTCCAGTATTTTTCCTACATACATTTGCTTTTAAAATATGGTATCCTACAGTGGTTGTTTTGTGGCCTTTTTATTACACGGTAAGTGTCCACATCAGTATACACACCTGTCCTGCTTTTTAATGGCCACATAGTCTACCATATGGGTTATGAGTTATCTTCCTTCCCTTTTAATCTTCCACTTGTTAATTAAGTTGTCTCCATTTCTCATCTATTAAGAAAGGATGCCTTAGGGGCGCCTGGGTGGCTTAGTTGGTTAAGCGTCCGACTTTCGCTTAGGTCATGATCTCACGGTTCGTGGGTTCAAGCCCCGCGTCGGGGTCTGTGCTGACTGCCAGCTCAGAGCCTGGAGCCTGTTTCAGTCTGTGACTCCCTCTCTCTCTGACCCTCCCCTGCTCATGCTGTCTCTCTCCTAGAAAAAAAAAAAAAAAAAATAAAAAAAAAAAAAAAAAAAGAAAGGATGCCTTAATGAACATCACTGTACATAGATCTTTTAGTGCTGATTTCCATTAATCTCTTGAGCTAAAACTTCTAAGGGCCATTTGGTGAACTGAGCAAGGTAGGCATCTGTGTAGGGCAGGGGAGGGAAGGCGTGCTATGATGACCTGAGGCTGTTCTCACATGGAGGGATCGTGATCAATAAAGAAATATATTGAAGATAATGGAAGCCATGATTCTCACTGCTGAGGTAGGAAATTACAAATATGGAAATGGCAAAATCTGGGATAAACTCTATAGTGTTGAACTGCAACTGTAGGAATCAACTGTGAATTGAGCTTCCTATATGGGTAGACGTTTATATAGATATTTAGATATCTACATATTTCTAGATGTCGAAACACAAAAATGTAAATGCACGTGTGTGCACATGTGTGCGTGTATGTGTGTATGTGTGTTTACTGCCTCTTTTCCACTGAAAGGCCTGGGGGCCGTGATACCCTAATAGCAAAAACACCTACAGTCCAGATCTTGAATTTTTTAAAATGTTTATTTATTTTTGAGAGGGAGAGAGAGAAAGAGACCGAGAGGGAGACAGAGGATCTAAAGCGGGTTCTGCACTAACAGTAGCAGATGCAGGGCTCAAACTCACAAACCGTGAGATCATGACCTGAGCCAAAGTTGGACGCTTAACTGACTGAGCCCCCCAGATCTTGATATTTAAGTATCGTTCTTCACTAAAAGGAACTAGGGTTCTTTGGAGGAATGGCCGACTCTGGATCTAAAGCAGGGGAAATATTAGATAAGCCTGGAAAATCTTGTTTTGCTAGAAAGTAAGATATATTAAGAATGATGGGGACACATCAAAAGGACATGGAAGTCAGTTTAAAGGGACTCCTCTTGATCAAATCAGGGACAATATAAATATCAGTATAATGATAGCAACTGATTATAGCTCATTACATAAGTAGTAATCCATACATCCACACCAACAGATACAGGGACAAATAAATGGGAAGAAGGGAATGTTTCCTTTACAGTAGAATGACAACTAATAAATGTAAAATAAGCAATTTTATTATTAAAAAAAAAATCCCTGTTTGGCAACTTGCATAGTAATAANAAAAATTTTTTTAATTAAAAAAAAAGAAAAACCTGACATTAGCCACCACCTTAATTAAGTAACCAGAGTTAGTATCACTAGACTATGACACACAGAAACCATGTACCACTTGATAAGATGCGGTGTAAAAAACCCACATAATTAATTCTGTAATATTCCTACCAAGAATGCATGGCTTGAATCTAATCACGAGGAAGCATCAGACAAACTCAAATTGAGGGAAGTTTTACAAAATGACTCCTCCGTAAACCTTCAGAAGCAGTAAGACCATGAAAGTCAAGGAAAGACTGAACTGTTCCAGACTGAGGGAGTCCAAACAGGCATGACAACTACATGCATGACACAATCCTGAACCAGATCCTTTTGAACATGTATTTTATTTACTTTTTGTTTATTTATTTTTGAGAGCGAACAAGCGTGGGCGGTCCAGAGAGAGAGAAGGGGACAGAGGATCTGAAGTGGGCTCTGGCTGACAGCAGAGAGTCCAACACAGGGCTCAAACTCACGAACTGTGAGATCACGATCTGAGCTGAAGTCGGACGCTCAACGGACTGAGCTCCCCAGGCGCCCCTAGATCCTTTTGCAATCAAGGACCAAATAACAGAACTTGAATGGAGCCTGTGGATTAGATGGGACTCACGTATTAATCTCAACTTCCTGATTCTGACGGTTTATCGCTATCATACAGGGGAATGTCGTTGTGGCAGGAATCACTGTAGTACTTGCGGGGCTGGGGGCAGAACAGGAACCTACTCTCAGGTACAACAGGAAATAAGTTATTTGTACTATGTTTGCCACTTTTCTGCAAGTTTGAAGTTATTTCAATTAGAGTTTTTTTTTTTTAATAAAAGAAGGACGTATGATGGGACTCTTCCTGTGTACCACTCAGTTATCCTCAAAAAGCTGCTACGATTTTATACGTCCCCCAGTTACACTTTATATTGTGTGAGAGTAAACCCAAATCAAAATTGGACTCAGGAAAACAAAACAAAACGCTTTTTCTTCCAGACCAAAAAAACCAAGTGTGTTTTCAAAAAGACATTTATGTGCTGAGGGAACTGGTGACAAAGGATACCTCTGAGAGGAGCTGGGGAGACCAAAAGAAAGGGAAGGGGACCGTCAAGGTTTATGCAGTATCCTTCTATATTGTTTGAGGTTTTTGTTCTTTAAGAATGTGGTTCTAGGGCGCGCCTGGGTGGCTCAGTCAGTTAAGCATCTGACTTTGGCTCAGGTCATGATCTCATGGTTTGTGAGTTCAAGCCCTGTGTCCGGCTCTGCGCTGACAGCTCAGAGCCTGGAGCCTGTTTCAGATTCTGTGTCTCCCTCTCTCTCTGGCCCTCCCTTGCTTGTGCTCTGTCTCTCTCTCTCTCTCTCAAAAATAAATAAACATTAAAAAAAAAAAAAACAACAATGTGGTTCTATGTGCAGAGTTTACAATATCACCTCGGAGTTGCCTGATAGTGTACACAAAACCGACATGCGTGTGCCTTATCAGCGTTTTCCTGAAAATATGGTCAGCAGCTTTCGTATTTCCACCAAAGAGAACCACTGCCTTATTATCCCTTCCAATAAGATGGGCGTTTCGGTCTCTGAGCTGGGTCAAGGGCTCCTGACTGAGAAGGTTCTATGCTATGTGGGGACACGCGGTCTGGGATTCTGACACACTGGTGCTACCTTCTTGCCACTGTGTAGTGAAAGCCTTTAAGACTTCCAGACGTCAGGGGCTTGATCTTTCTTACCAGAGAATTCATATTTAGCACAGGACATGTCAATAGTTGATTCCAGGTCAATCTTGGAAATGTCAGAAAGCCAAGTCCGGAAATCTTCAAACAGAACTTTCCTAGAAATGTAAACAAAGATAACTTGTTAGGCCGCAGTGAGGCCTCCAATTGGGTCTAGGCCACAACTACTTTTTCCTGGAGGCTGCAGTTTATTCTTTATTTATTTATTAAAAAAATTTTTTTTAATGTTGTATTTTTATTTTTGAGAGAGACAGTGTTAACAGGGGAGGGTCAGAGAGAGAGGGAGACACAGAATCTGAAGACAGGCCCCAGGCTCTGAGCTAGCTGTCAGCACAGAGCCCGACACGGGGCTCGAACCCACGAACTGTGAGATCATGACCTGAGCTGAAGTCGGACGCTTAATAGGAGCCACCCGGGTGCCCCTATTTACTTTAAACTTGTACAGGTTAGGACTTGGAACTGAAATAAAGAGAAAGAAATGCAAATCTATCTACTGTAATCTATTTTTGCTCTGTTTCATTTCACTTTCTTCCTGTTAAGTTTATGGCATGCCCTATCACAGCAGTGCTTTGGCCTCTGTCATAATTTATCGCACTGATGTTCTGTTCCGAGGTTACTGGATTTTATTTTTTATATATTTATTTTTTGTTGTTGTAGTATTTTGTTTAATCAGCACTCAGATTACAGATGGATTGACCTGGTTAGGTCATTGCCCTGCAGGTACAAGAAAATTGAGTTGATGTTATTAACAATAAAATGTTTTGAATAGTGAATCATAAATACTAAATTGATAATAAAAAGAAGCCGAGGAAGTTAAATCTGGAAGGGTGATGACAGGAAGTAATGAATGGCAGCTCCTTATGAGATTAAAGAAATATATGATATGAAGGTGCTTAGAGAATAAATGCTTAATTTTGTACTTTTTGAAGAGGAACATTTTTTAGTTGTTAATAAAATCAATATTGTTATGTGGCTTTTTTTTTTTTTTTAATAATGATTTCTCTTTCACACATGCTTAACTTTATGGAAGAGGCTTGAATGAACTAAGTGTCAGGTTTGGGCTGGTTACCTAGAGCTAAAAAGAGGGTATTGAATTAAGACCAAATGAGAAAACAGAGCAAACACATTAAGCTAGATTCAGTCTCTGTATGAGGAAAAAAATGAACTGTGAAGAATTCACATCACCCATGTTAATTTGCCAAATTAGAATAAGAGATAAAATTCTGGTGAAAAGTAAGGAAATCTTGTACTTATATTTTTAATAATCTCATCAAATAATTTCAGAAATGATATTGCAAGTCATTATATGCAACTTCAAAATACTTTGGATATAATAGAAACTCCAAATATTGATTACATTGAATTATTTTACTAAAATAGCTTATATTGTGTCAGTTTGTGTTTAATGATGTTTTTATTTCTCAATGGAGGATATAACATAGACTCCTTAGTTTGTAATGAGACACTCACAATGAATCTCTACAAATATTTATTTCTAATTCTACAGGGATGCCTCATGCGCCTAAAAAAACAGCCATGTATACTCAGCAATAAATCAGACTAAGTCCAATGCTGCTCAGCTGCCTAGGTTACTGAATTTTAGATATGTTCTTCAGCACTAACACTGGCTCCACTGTTGAAGGACCACTTGGTTTGTAGATTAAAACCTGTAAGTTGCAATAATGGTATGTATTATGCTAACTATGTAGCAATCAGGAAAATCTTTCATATAAGTTTTTTTCTTCCCTTTTAAAAAATTATTTATTTATTTATTTATTTATTTTCGAGACAGAGAGAAACAGAGCATGATTGGGGGAGGGGCAGAGAGAGAGGGAGACACAGAATCTGAAGCAGGCTCCAGGCTCTGAGCTGCCAGCACAGAGCCCGAAGCGGGGCTTGAACCCATGAACTGCGAGATCAGGACCTGAGCAGAAGTCCGATGGTTAACCGACTGAGCCACCCAGGCACCCCATGTTTTATTTATTTTTGAGAAAGAGATAGAAACAGCATGAGCAGAGGAGGGTCAGAGAGAGAGGGAGACACAGATTCTGAAGACAGGCTCCAGGCTCTGAGCTAGCTGTCAGCAAAGAGCCCGACACAGGGCTCGAACCCACGAACCATGAGATCATGACCTGAGCTGAAGTCAGACACTTAACCGACTCAGCCACCCTGGCGCCCCAACATGGGAGTTTTAATATTTGCCAACCTAATAGGTGGAAAATGCTTCCTGCAATGTTTCCTTGATTACTAACAAGGTTGAATACTTTGTCATTGAGAAGTTGGGCCCTGGAATCAGACTGGTTTGAGTTTGTATCTCAGCTCCCCCAGTTTTCACCTAGGAAGCCCTGAAGAACTTACTTCATGTCTCAGTCTGTTTCCTCCTCTACAAAATAGGATAACGACATAATGTTCTATAACACGTCCCACACCCGACAAATAGGACTAGTTGTTTACCTTAAAGCACAGATGTGAGGCTCTCTTCTCTTCTTCAAATCATCAGACTTGATCATAAAAAAGAGGGAAAAAAAAAAAAGATTACCTTCATATATATGACAAATAGAAGAAAGCAGTTCAGTGAGTGCCCTGGTGGCAGAGCATTATGGGTATGAGCCTGGACTCTGAAGCCTGATTGCCTGGGTTTGACGGATGCCCTCTCCATGTAGGAGCTCTGCAGCTCGGGCGAGTTCCTTAACCCCCCTGTGTCTTAGTCATTCAACAAATACTTCAACAGTTATGACAGTAGAGCTTATATTTTGAGGGAGACAGACAATAAACATACAAAGCCAGTGGTTAGTATGAAAGAAGGGGACAGAAGCACGGGGAAAACCAGCAGAGTTGGAGGGAGCAGGCGTGCTTACGGTGGGAAAGGGCTTCCAAGTATGAACACGGTGGCCAGGCTAGACTTTGCTGAGGGAAGCAAAGCCTTGAAGGAGGTTGGGAAACAGGCCAAGAGAATATCTAGGCACAGAGGATTCAAGGTCCCGAGTGGGAAGCATGGCCTGGCCCAGTCAAGAAATCCAAGGAGACTGTGTGGCTGAAGCAGAGACAGTGCGGGGAAGAGCAGTAGGAGATGGGGCCAAGGAGGCAATGGGGACGCCATAGAGCTGTTCTAAGCGCTCTGGCTTCCTGACAAAGAAATGAGGAACCATGGGAATTTTTGAGCAAGGGAGTATTGGGATCCCAATTCAAATTTCTAAAAATTGGGATAAAATTCATGTAACACAAAATTTACCATCTTAACCATACAGAAGTGTGTAATTCAGTGGATTTTAGTATATTCACCATGTTGTACAACCACCACTGCTGGTTCTAGAACATTTATCATCACCTCAAAAAGAAACCCTGTACCCATCAGGCGGTCACTGCACATCCCTTTCTCTCCCAAGTCCTGACCACCGCTTATCTACGTTCTGCCTCTCCACGTGGATTTGCCCTATTCCGGACATCCTAGAGACGGAATCCTACAACCCGTGACCTTGCGTGGCTGGCTTCTCTCAGCACGTTTCCAAGCCTCCTCCATGCTGCAGCAGCATTACTACGTCATGCCTTTCTCTGGCTGAGTAATATTCCGTTGTGCGGACAGACCACACTCATTTGTCCATTTATCAGGTGATGGACATTTGGGTCCATTCCACTTTTTGGATATTCTGAACAGTGCCGCTACGACCATTTGTATACTAGTTTCTGTGTGAACGTGTTGTCACTTCTCTTGGGTCCACTGTCATTTTAAAAGAACATGACGGCTGTGACTGTGGAGCTGGCCAAGGGACTAGACTACAAGACTAACAGAATAATCCTGATGAGAGACAAAGATGATTTGGGCCAGGTGTTGGCTGTCGGCAGTGGAAGTGGAAAGAAGTGGGTTTTTTCTGGATAGGTTTTGAAGACAGAGCCTGCAGAATTTCCTGACAAACTGGGTATGAGGGGAGAGAGGCCTTAAGGTTTTTAAGCCTGGCTCCCTTGGCAAGATCGAGTTGCCATTAACTGGGACTGGTAAAACTGCAGGTGGAGCAGACTTAGGGGGAGAAGATCAGGAGTTCAGTTTTGGACTTAGGTGTGAGACACTGAACAGATATATCCAAGAGGAGAGGCAAAGCGGGGGACTCCCTGGAAATCTGCCTGCAAATGGCCCAAGGGCAAAGCCCTAATGTATTCATTCCATCACTGAGAAGTCAAGCACAAAAGGCAAACCTACCAAAGGAAAGCAAGGACTAGCCAGGGAGGTATAGCAGGAAGACCAGGAGACCATGGCCTCCTGAGTGTAAGGTGAAAATGTCTCCTGGCGAAAGGAGTAACACAGTAGCTCCAGTGCTTCTGGAAGTCAAGGAAAGCAAGGCCTCAAACCTGATGACTGGATTTACTAACGCAGAAGTTGCGAGTGAGCTTGGCAAGTGCGGCTTCAGTGGAGTTGTAGGGGAAAGCCTGATGAAAAGTGGGCTTAACAGAGAATGGGAGAAGACATGTTTCAGAAAGGACAGACAACTTCTAAGGAATTCTACTGTCAAGAGGAGCAGAGAGGGGTGCCTGGGTGACTCAGCCGTTTGAGCATCCAACTCTTGATTTAGGCTCAGGTCATGATCCCAAGGTCATGGGATCAGGCTCTGTGTTGGCCTCTGCACTGAGTGTGGAGCCTGCTTGAGATTCTCTCTCTATAAGAAAGGAAGAAGAAGAAGAAGAGGAAGAGGAAGAGGAAGAGGAGAAGAAGAAGAAGAAGAAGGAGGAGGAGAAGAAGAAGAAGAAAAAGAAGAAGGAGAAAAAGAAAAAAAGAAAAAAAAGAGGAGCAGAGGAATATGGTGGTAGCTGAAGGGCAAAGTCAGGTCAAGAGCATTTTTTTTTCTTAACATCTTTCTTTTATATGCTGAAGGAAATGATCCAGAAGAGAAGGAAAGACTGATGTAGTCACCTCATCTGTAAAATAGAAATAGTAATGTACCTCCTTCATAGGACCGAGGATTTATTTAATGAATTAATAAAGTACTTGGCATGGCATAAAGCATGCACTCAATAATGCTTGTTCTGAAATATATAGACTATCAGGCAGCTCTTAATGACATACTTGGTTAGGAAGGTTGGAGGGTATCAAAGACTCAATTAAGGCAATTCATAGCACAAGCAAAGGGGATATAAGCAAAGTCTGAAGGGACAGAAGACTGAAAGCAGGTTTTATATTTACTGTCTTAGGATGAAGAAGTTCAGTCCCAACGTGAGCATAGTAAAAATTATTCACAGCCCAGTAGAGTTCCACCAAACACCCATGTGATCTAATCTTTTATTTTTCTCCTCATTACCCAGGGCCCTTTTTATTATTTTGCCACTCACTGACATCACAGTTAAAAGTATTTTCATCCATTGAATTGCATTTAAGTAAAAAACAGTTTTATTTCTCAATTTTAGTAATCAGAGATGCATATAGCCCTAAATCTACGAGATTTAGTGTTATTGAAGTTTATATAATTACAAAGGCAGATAATTGTGGTTTTTAATTAACCTATGTAACTTTTCTAAGGATAAAAGTTTAATTTTAATTGGATTTCCTGAATTATTAAGAGATATATTGTGTATTTTATTGTGTGGTTAATTCAATTCTATATGCAAGGCCCAAAGATAGACATACTAGGGGACACAATCAGCTCTAGTGCAAAAGAAAAGAGAGAGAAATCCTGTTATTTTCTCCCTTATCCCAGATAAAGAGAAAGCAAAGGGTAAAGGCAAAGAAAACAAAATAATTCTTCACCTTTTTCATTGTATCCTGTGATTTTTAAGGGTTGATGTCCATGAGGTTTTATAAAGGATTTCCAGGAGTGATGTACACCATATAATAAAGATACTCCTACACAAACTGGGGAAACCAATGATCAAGATCTCCATACCCAGACTGGGCCCTGCCTTCTAACAGTAGAAGACCAGCCATGATTTTGACATGATCTTTCTGCCACATGAAACTGTCCACCAAAAAAGGAATAGACATAACTCTCTTGTGGACATTCTGCAACACATCAAGCCATCTTAAATAAAGACATGAACTCAAAAATTTAAATGGTTGTTATTTTCCAACATACAGTTCTCTTTAGCATATCAATCCCCAAAAGTTACCTAATCCTCTGTTTATAATGTACTTAACTTACTGGCTTACTGTATTTCTTGATTGTCTGTTGTGATTGTTACCATTTCTACTATTTTAGATTTTGAAGTCTTATAGGGCAGGGACTGTCAGAGAGTCCCATACAATAATTATGGCACCTAACACATCGTTAACACTCAGTACGTTTATGTGAAATGAATGAACGTTTTTTTACTATGTCAAGAAAAGGACCCTCCAAGGCAAACCCAATCTAAAACTTCAAGTCCAAAGGTAATGAATGACTCTGTAGATAATGAATTTCTGAAGTGGAAGGGTGAAAGGGACATAAATACCTGCTGGAACTTATATAAATCATTATATTTTTCATGGAAGTCCAAGTTCAAAAGTTCTTTCTGAAGCCCTTCCAGAAAGTTTTGGCTTTGGATGAAGTTTGGGATCACACAGTGAAGAAAGGGCTCCATGTCCATGACAATGGCTTCTGTTGGAAGGAAAACATTACGTGTGACTTTTTCTCCTTTTGTATTTTTGACCCCCAAGTGGTATAGCAAAGAGAATACAAAAAGGAATGGTCCTGAATTCTCAGAAATCAAGTACTTAAAATCTAAGATTTGGGGGAAGAGTTATAAGCTCTTCTCTTTTTTTCTTTACCTATTCAATACTGCTTTTTAAAAATATTGTTCTTAAAATACTAGTTCTTAAAAGGAGTACAGGTGATATCACTAAATTAAGGTTCTTTGAGTTTTTAAAAAATGTTTATTTTCGAGAGAGAGTGATCAGTGGAGAGGCAGAAAGAAAGAGGGACAGAGAATCCAAAGAGGGTTCCGTGCTTACAGCAGCAACCCCAAAGCAGGGCTCAAACTCTTAAACTGCAAGATCATGACCTGAGCCGACCTCCAATGCTTAACTGATTGAGCCAGCCCAGGCTTCCTGCTTTTTTTTGTTTTTGCTTTGTTTTGTTTTTTTTAGTTCAAAGATTAGCTATTGAACTGAATATATTTTAGAGTCTTTACTGACTTCTCCCAAACTTAATTAAAAAATGAGAATAGCAGCTCAGCCCACAGTAGGTGGGATCCAGCCCCATGTCTGGCTCTGTGCTGACAGTGTGGAGTCCGCTTGGGATTCTCATTCTCTCTCTCTCCGCCCCTCCCCTACTTGTGCTTGCTCTCTCTCTCTCTCAAAATAAATACATTTTTAGAAAGTGAGAACAATTTCTAAATTGCTGGCAATTTTTCTTTGACCCTGCTTTTTTCTTTCCCCAAGTTACCATTGGAGGAAGTTACAACATTCATTTTTTAAAAAATCACTTCAAGCATAACTTTCTGATGCCTTGATTTCTATCTCAGCATTTTACCCACTGCTTCTAATGACAGGCAGCACCACCACGACCTACCACATGCCAAACAGAGTGGTGCTGTGCAGGCACGATTTCACTTCATCTCCTTGTCAAGCTGTGATAGACACTATCCCTATTTCCATCCTCCAGCCTAGGATACTGACAAGTCCCTGAGTGTATACAGCTATCGCTTTCTATGTGCATCCAGACACCCAGGCCTCACCTCTTTAAATTACTTAACCGAAAGCAAAATCATGGCAATCTCTAGAAGGGAAAGCATGATGCATTACGCAGAATTCTTATCCCCTAAGGTGGTATCTGAAGCTGAGGCTGGCATCGTTCAAGGTGGGTTTCTTTCCTTGCTCAACACTTGTTTACTTTCCTAAGTCACGTAGTCGACCTATAGGCGTGTAAAAACGAGTAAGCGCAGTGCCAGCTATCTCGCAGCTCAGGACAAATGCTCTGGCTACACTATTTTGGGATAAGCGATCACTGCCCTCGGAGGAACTACGAACTTGCAAGCCCTCTGCTTCTCCAAACTCTTGGGCCTACGTTTCTTCCTCTTCTCAGATTTCTAAATCCGAACCGAACTTGGAATGATAGAGGGCAGCAGGAGAGTCAGAGGTGGCCAAAGTCATACTGTCTCCAAAAGCCTCTTCCCTTGAGGCCCCGCTGCCCAGGGCTGAGAGTGGCAGGACTCCCAGAGGCCCCCAGACCCCGCGCGGCAGCTCCCCCTTCACAGTACTCGGTTACCGTGACGGAACGGCGTCCTGCGGCTCCAGGCCTCAGACACCTGCTTTTTCAAGGTTTCTTCCGTGACAGCATCCGAAAACTCCGCTATCACCTCCTTCTTCCCCTTTTTCCCCGCACGGCCGGGGCCCGGCTCAGCTGGCCGTTTCCCATTCATCTTCTCTTAAGCTACGGACCCACGCCACTCTGATTAAGCAGCTACTTTCCGGGGAAGACTACAATTCCCAGAATGCCCCCTATCCCGTGTTCCCCAGCACCGCCCAATAGGAAGTCCCAAGGAGGAGGCGGAGCCTATTCCTCATTTACCAATGGGAGCTCCAGATATTGCGGCCATCTCACCAGCGATTGGCCCAGGGGTGGTTGGCTAGGCAGGCCGCGCCCCTCTACTTCCTGCCGCCAGAGGCTGTGGATGCACTTCCGGTGTGCTTTACCTCCTCTTGCGCTCTCATGTTAATGGCGGGTGGCGTCTACTGAGGGGGACGCGAATAACCGCTGCCGGCACAGGGAAAGTCTCCCTGCCTGCCCCATTTTCTCTCGCCGCCAGTATTCGAGGCAGCCAGCATGTCTGTGGTACCGCCCAATCGCTCACAAACCGGCTGGCCCCGAGGGGTCAACCAGTTCGGCAACAAGTACATCCAGCAGACCAAGCCCCTCACCCTGGAGCGAACCATCAATCTGTAAGTGCGGCCTGGCCTGAGCGCGCTGCCTTCGCGGGCTCCCCCTTCCTCGTGAGCGCTCCTAAAGACTCCAGATCTTCCGACGCGCCCCTGGCCATCGGCGGGCTCCACGACTCCGCACCAATTCCAGTCCCGCTCAGGGACGCGCGCTTTTGAAGATCCCTCGGGGGCCCTTTCCCGGTCTCCGGGCGCCGCGGGGTTAGAGTCCTACTTGAGAGGGTTTTCCTTTTCTGTAGGGAAGGCGTGCCCAACCCCGCCCCTCGATTCAGTTATTCTAGGAAAATCCCAAGTTTGCTTTGAACTCACCCCCTCCCCATGTCTCCAGAGGTAACCAGCTGCAAAACGTGGGGTTTCTTTTTCCTGTCCAGTGTTTACGTTTTCACATCACGTTTGTGATCGTGTTTTTGTGTTTTTATTTGGTATGAATGGTGTAATGGATCATTTTTTTGCAGTTTTCACTTTTCTGTAGCGGTTAAGCTTTCGAGCTCTAGCTCTGAAGCTTCGGTTTAGCTTTTTTCCTTCTACCTGCTTAATTGTATGTGAGCTCTTGAAGGCAGCACATTTTATCCGTGTGTTCAGGGCTAGCTGGCTTCCCCTATGCCTTCACCTGTCTTCCCTGCCGCAGCGACAGCAGTCAACCACCCCGTAGGCCCCAGCTGAGGAGGGTGGATACTGTTAGGCCTGGGTTTCCATTCAGACCCTGGAGGGGACCAGCCTGCCGCCCCAGAGAATCCACTGTGGCCTGCGTTTTTATTTGCCACACTTTTCAGTGACAGCCCTTCAAGCCATTGCATGTCGATGTCAGTCACAAAAGTCATCTTGCAGTTAGTGGCAGGTAGTTGGCATTTGGGTTCTATCTTGATCAAGAAATTGTCCGTATGTCCCCCCGCCCCCGCTTAAATAATTTCTTAGAGTTTGTGAGGCACAGTGGCGCTGACCCTAATGGAGGAAAGTAGCCAGTTTATGCTGGTCAGTATTTGTAAGGTACAAGGATTTACTTACTGATACTGGTGTCTCCACGAGAAAGTTTTACGTGTTTTTCTATTTTACATTCAAATAAATGAACTTCAACAGCGTTTTGAAATTGAAACGATGGTTATTATTATTGTTTTATTTGGCAAAACAAGTGCTGGCCTGGAAGGTTAGATAATAAAAATGTTGTGTTTATTAAATCTGTAGCTAGAGAGTGGTGTATGCACAAGCTAATATCTCTAGTTATTACGTTAGCATAATAGTTTAATTTCATGTCTCTGTTTTTCAGAACATCTTGTTAAGATTTCCATGAGGTGGAAGAGGCAAATTTTTTTTTTAATGTGAAAGCACAGCTCTTGGATTCCTTTGGTGATTAAAGCTAGGGCTCATGGTTTTCCTTTGATTTAACTTTATTTCTGGATCAATTTGCATCAAGTTACTATGTAGAATTAACTTGGTGAAATGTTTTTTATTTTTGCTCCATTAAAGTTATGGGTTGACGGGGGCACCTGGGTGACTCAGTCGGTTAAGCATCCAACTCTGGCTAAGGTCATGATCTCAGGGCTCTTGAATCCAAGCCCTACGTCAGGCTCTGTGAGACCTGGAGCCTGCTTCAGTTTCTGTGTCTCCCTCTCTCTCTGCCCCTCCCCTGCTCGTGCTCTGTCCCTCAAAAATAAACACTAAAATAATTTTTAAAAGTTGTGGGGTGATGAATTTACAGAACATTTCCTCTCCTGTGTAAATACAGTATTCAGAAAAAAATCACTGATGTGAACTCAGTTCATCTGGGTGAGTTATAATCTAACTTGAAAACAAGTCATCTCCCCCAGAATATTCTTTGCTTTAGGAAATACTGCATAGATGCCTACTTTGTATCAGGCACTGGGCATAATGCTGGGTGTACAGTGAAGAGGAGGTAAGATGTAGTCCCCGCTTTGCGAAGTTCACAGTGTGATGGGGGTAATATGTGTGTCTGGGCTGGCACTCTTGATTTCATACCTGAAAATTCTTATGTTTCATCTTGATACGAGAGCTGACTTTTGCAGTATAGATGCGTACAGCTATCCTCGATTCTTTCTAACTCCGATTGTGAGAACTAAATGTTAATACATATAAACAGTTGTCTGGCACATAGTTCCATGTGAAGTGAATGCTGCTAGCGATGATGATGGTAATGATAGACTCAGCGTTAGGTCTGCTGGGGAAGTTCTTAAAGTCTTTCAAGCATCCTGGAAATGGTATATTTTAGCTATTTTAGAGCTGCTTCATTCATGTCTAGAATTTGGCCTCAGGAATTAATTTGTTAAATTTCGACAATCTTGAGTTTCCCTTTCATCCAATCCATCCAGTCCACTTAAGTGGATTAGTTCTGTAGTTCTTGGCTTTGGATGTTAAGTCATTTTCATAGGAAATAGGCAGGTGGGTCAAAGTATTCTTACTCAGAGGCTTATAGTTAGAAGTTTCTTTACTGTAAGACCTATGGTCAAGAGGTTACAAGTTGTGTGATTAAATATAGGTATGGGATTTTTAAATATTTTAAGGAAAAAAATTGATATTTACTAGACAAGATGAAAACTGTCTTAATATGACCCATGTTTTGAATTCTTGATAAAGGAGGAGAGACTATTCAGGTTAGAAATGGTGGGCAAAAACCTTGAGGAAAAGGGAAGAATAAGGATACTGGATAGAATACATACAAAAGTTAAAAAGGTTTAGAAGGGAAAGAAATGTTCATCTGAAGAGGAAAGGGTTGTGGTACCAGAAAAGTCTCACGATAGTTGACTGGGAGAAAAATAACTGGGGAGATGATAGAAAGCGGTGGCTCACCTTGTAGAAAAAGAGTTATTAGTCTTTAACACCCATAATTAGTAGAATTTCTGATTAGATTCGTAGAGGAGCCCAAGGGGGCATTAGCTAGGTTGTCAGTTTTAATATAGCAGCCATGATCTGCCAGAGGAGTACCAGATATCCAGGTGGTCATTTCTCTAAGCATTTGAGGGACGTAAGGATGGTGTTATCTGTACTTGAAAGTCCAAGTGTGGTGTAGCAGCTTGATCTAATGGAAGCTCTGGCTTTATAGTCCAAAGAGCTGGATTCTAATCACTTCTGTCACATTAACTAGTTGTGTAACTTTGGAGAAATCCTATGTTTCTGAGTACAGTATATATACTTTCTTTTTTTTTTTTTTACCATAGTTGCTTTATACATGGTTGGAATCTGTCATGGTAAATTATGGTCTTCAGTTCTCATGTGACATATTTGTCTTTGGACCACAGGTACCCTCTTACTAATTATACTTTTGGTACAAAAGAGCCCCTCTATGAGAAGGACAGCTCTGTTGCAGCCAGATTTCAGCGCATGAGGGAAGAATTTGATAAAATTGGAATGAGAAGGACTGTAGAAGGGGTTCTGATTGTCCATGAGCACCGGCTTCCACATGTGTTGCTGCTGCAGCTGGGAACAACTTTCTTCAAATTGTAAGTGTCGTTGGAAGTTAACAGCGAGACAACTTTTAGGATTGCTGTTTTCTGCAGCTTTGGAATACAATTTTAGACCTTAGTCATTTGTTTCCACAAACACTGCTGTTGATGGAGTCTTTAGAAAGAGAAATTTATGTCATTTTTCTGTAGCGTAGTGCTCATTTATTGCCTAACTAGAAATTTGTATGTGTCTCTGTATTGTTAATAATTGAGCCTGATAGAAGCCCTGTAAAGCAAGTAAGTCCAAATTCAATTTCTAGATATCATTGTAGCATTACTAAGAACAATTGATATTAATTTTAGGATGAATAGTGTTTCTTTTCCTTAAAATGACTTAACATTTTTATAGGTAACTATTTAGTTTTATCATTAAGCTTATAAATCTCTCACTATTCTACATTTAGTCCACAATGGTTTGACCAGATTATGCCAATAAAGGTCAAATCCTTAGATAGGAATTCTTGAAAAATGTCCCATTTTTCAGACCTAAAGAATGTGGCCCACTGCCTCTCTGGGCATTTCTAGAATCCATTACCACCAGATAGCTTCCAGAGAGAAGAGATTGGGATGGACTTGTGGCCAGCAGTGATGTTTGTTATGTTACATGTTTGGTTTGTTTAAAAATAGGGTTTGTGTACTGTTAGTCTGGTGACTTAATACTGGGAATTCAAGTTCTTAGCACACTCTTTCCCCTCCCTTTCACATTTGTTTGCTTTGATTGCCTTAGGCAGCATTGAAGTATGTGTTACTCAGTTACATGATAGAAACTATTATTTTGTTCTTCCTGTTAACCTAAAAGTATTAAGTTGAAAGCTGAAATTCTTAACTTTTATACAGACCTGGTGGTGAACTTAACCCAGGAGAAGATGAAGTTGAAGGACTAAAACGCTTAATGACAGAGGTATTTTTCCATTTTATCACTTTTGCAGTTTGATTCTTGCCCTGAGTACCATCAACTTAACGGATAATTAGGTTTTTTATCTCTTGTGGAAAGGATAAGTTTATTTTGAATAGTTTTCAATAAATAAAACTTGATTACAATGTTTAATCTCTGCAAATTGAACTTGTACTTTAGTTTAACTTTTTTTTCTGTTGCAATGTTGATATAACAATAATAGTTAATAAAAGCCAACATTTATTGAGTACTTCCTGTGCTAGGCGCTGTTCTAAGTGCTTTACATGCAATAACTGCTTTAATTATCACAACAGCCATTGGAGGAAGTACTATTATTAATCCTATTTTACCCATTGGGAGACTGGGCCCAGAGGTTCAAGTAACTTACTTGATGTCTATAGCTAGTATGGCACGTGGCTGGAGGTTTGAATGTAGTAGTATTCCAGTGTAGACCCCTGTAGGGTTTTGACAAGGGAATGATTACTGTTAAATACCTATGTTCATTTTTACACTTATCTTTTAAGCTTTACCCATATTGGGCCACATTTTAAAATTCACTCTAATGTCTGCTTCTAAAGACTTGGAGCCAAATGCATAGATGCTTGAGGTTTTGAGATTGCAGGTTGTTTTTACTTTTTTGCATGCAATCCTTACCTCTTTAATTATAAAACTAAGGTTTTTCTGTGCAAAAACCTTAGATACAGAAAAGCAGAAGGAAAAGCAAAATTAAAATCACCTGTAATTCGACCACTTTGACCTACTGGTTTATCTTTTCTAGTGTTTTTTTTCTAGTGCATTATAATTTTTAAATACTGTGCTGTGCTTCCATTTGTATGTGGTTGATTGGACCTACTTGCTTAACTCAGCTCCTTCTCAAAACTCACCAAAAAGGAAGTAAAGGGTTTTGTTTTTTTTTTAAGATATAAATTCAGTAGGACTGAGGGAGTGTAAGTTGAGACAATAGCAAAAAAGAATTTTTGGAAGCTAGAAAGCAGATGGGCAAATCACATCTGACTTAGCAGAAACCCTCAACAGGAGGGTATTCCAGGACCTAGCACTGCAGAGCAAAAGGCTGAGGGATTGGAAGTGCCAGGTGCCCATGAAAGTGGAGGCATGCATGGACTGAAAACTGGCTGATGACTGATTGTCAGTAGCTATGGACTCAGAGAACATTAAACATTGAAAAAGTAGAGGAGATAAGGAGAATAAGTGAGAGTTTACATCCTCAATAGTGAGACTTTTGGATTTCTACCAGGCTCATAAAATGATGACAACTAGGCTTACATACCCCAAGCTGAAGGTTGGAGGTTTTGTTTCTGAAGAAAGTGGCCAGTCCAAAAACAAAACAAAACAACACACACAGAAAACCCCTTCTGATGATGGTTATTTGCGAACCTTCCCAAAGAATAGTGTGACCCTATCACTCAGAGGTGATAGTTAAGCGTCTTATTGCTTTAGCCCTAATTAAGAGCCAGGCTTTTGGAGAAAGTGTCTTAAAAAAGAGATGAAAAGAAGCAAAAGAAGCTCAACAGAAACAGAAAATTCAGCAATCAACAAAATTATGACTCCTATTTTTGGTGTGATGAAAGTAGATAGCTCATCTTTGGAACACTGTGCCATAAAAAAGACTCTTCAGCCAACAAGAAAGAACCCATGATATTTAAACAAATGTTAGCAGAAACAAAAAATTCAGTAGAGGGTTAAAATATTGAATTGAGGAAATCCAGAAAGTAGAATGAAAAAGTAAAACAAAGATGAGAAAAGATAAAATTAGCCAGTCATTCTAGAAGGACCAAAATACATTATATATAAATAGAACAGAGGAGGAATAGCAAAACAATAACTCAAGAAAATTTCCCAAACTCAGAGCATGAGTTTTCAGATCGAAAAGACTTACTAGTCTTCCTTTTATATTGAATGTTAAAAGATCCATGCGAAGACATATCATCATGAAATTTTTTTTTTTTAATTTTTGAGAGAGCATGCGAGCAGGGGAAAGGGGCGGTGGGAGCAGGGAGAGAGAGAGAATCTTAAGCAGGTTCCATGCTCCATGCAGAGCCCAACATAAGTATCCGTCCCATGACCCCAGAATCATGAACTGAGTCAAAATCAAGAGTCAGATGCTTAACCAACTGAGCTATCTTAAAGAGATAGATCCTAAAATAAAGAGAAGATCCTAAAACCTTCCAAAGTTAGGGAGGGAGGAGAGACAGGAGTTATATGCAAAGCCTCAAAATTAGAAATGGTATTGACTCCCTAGAAATAACAGAAGTTAAAAGGTCTTGGAACATGCCTTTATAATTCTGAGAGAATGTGATTTCTGTCATAGAATTTTCTGTCTAATCAAACCATAAATCAAATGTGCAGGTAAAATAAACTTATTTTTAGACCTACAGAGTTTCCAGACATATATGTCTTGTACCCTTTGTCAGGAGGCTACTGGAGGGTGTTCACCACCAAAATGAAAGAAAAAACTAAGAAGATACAGGATTCAGAATATAGAGAGGATCTAACAACACAGGAGAGAGGAAAAGGGAAGCCTTAGAACTCCAGCTGTGAGGCAGGGCTGAGAGCATCTACAGAGTGGAGGAGGATACACAGTGTCTCTTAGTGGGACACCTGGGTGGGTCAGTTGGTTGAGAGTTGGACTCTTGATTTTGGCTCAGGTCATGACCCTGAGGTTATGGGATTGAGCCCTGCATTAGGCTCTAAGCTGGGTGTGGAGCCTGCTTGGGATCCTCCCTCTCTCTCTCCCTCTCCCCCCTTCTCTCTCTCCCCCCCTTCCCTCCCTCTCTCCCTCCCTCTCTCCCCACTTTTCCCCTTCTCCCTCTCCTCCCCTCTCCCCCCTCTCCTCCTCCTGCTCTCTCTCCCTCTCTTCCCCTCTTTCCCTCTCTCTCCCTCTCTTCCCCTTGAAACTTTGTTTCAAGTTTTTATTTAAATTCTGTTTAACATGTAGGTTCAGGAGTAGAATTTAGTGATCCATCACTTACATATAACACCCAGTTGCTCATTACAACAAGAGCCCTCCCTAATACCCATCTTCCATTTATTCCATCATCCTGCCTACTCTCCCTCCAGCAACCCTCTGAAACTAAAACAGTTTATTTAAAAACAAGGGGAATGTTTGTAAAAATAGAGGCAAGTGTTGGGGGAAAATAGCTAAGTTGAAAGTTGTAGACTATGGAAATTGGGAAAGTGGGACAGGGAACTTCTTATGGTAAACCTTGTAGAACCATGTTTGACCATTTAAAATGTATAGAGTATAATTTTGATTAAAATAACTTGAGTCTAATGTTATGCTACACAGGCTTATAAAAATGAAAATTGTGAATTTTGAACACTTTTTTCTATAATTTAGTTAGGTGGGTGATTTACATACGCTACAGCTTGATTCTGGAAACACTATTGTACGTATGGCATTAGCTGATGTAAGTAATGCAGCACCTTTGGTTTTCCATGTGTGGCCAGGGTGTGACAACAGATTTGTTGGTCTTAGATAGTTATGTTGTTGCTTAGGTTGCCATTTTGGAACTAATAGTGTATGTCTTGGGCCAAGTGACACAGATAATATTAGACAAAAAAATTATAAAGAGGACATCTATATTTTCACAAAAGAAGGATATTAACGGATTGTTTATTGGCTATCTTATTTCTTTTTAACAGATACTGGGTCGTCAAGATGGGGTCCTACAAGACTGGGTCATTGATGACTGCATCGGTAACTGGTGGAGACCAAATTTTGAACCTCCTCAGGTCAGTGCTCATTTATATTTGCGGGCATTTGAGAAAGTAGAAAACAAATTTAATTCTAGCCATTTGAAAAGAGTGTAATAGAATTTGACTTGAAAATTTCTTTTCTCTCTCCTTAATTTAGAGAAAAAATGAAAAAGCCAAGCATTTTTTTCTGTCTTAATTTAGATAAAAAATGAAAAAGCCAAGCATGTGTTTCTTTCAAACATAACAAAAATAGAAGGAATAGTGAAAATACATGAATCCCATTACCTGTTACCCACAGGTTAACAGTTAGCAACTCATGGTCAGACTTCATCTGCCACCCCATTCCCCTGCCCTCACCTTGGATTATTTTAGAGCAAATCCTAGGTATCATTTGGAACGTAAATATTTCAGTATGTATTTCTAAAACACAAGAGTCTTTTTAAAAACATAACCACAGTACACATTCTCATATTAAGAATAAATTATTCCATGAGCTCATTAAATATGTATATCTCTGACTAGTTTCAAGTTTTATTTTTATTTTGTTTTATAATTTGTTTAAATTAGGATGGTCTCAAGTCTCTCTTGGCTGGTTGCTTTCCTGTTTCTCTTTTTTTTCCTTGTAATTTATTTGTTAATGAAAACAAGCTATTTAAAGTCCTTTGTGTTTCCATTGCTGATTGCATCTGCCTTGTCATTGAGCATGTAGTTCTTTTGCTTCTGTCCTATAAACTGGTAGTTAGATCAAGAGAATGGATTTGGCTAATGAGGGACTATAAGGCTTACCATAGGCAGTATATTGTCTGTCTATTGCTGCATGATAAATTACCCCCAAACCTAGCAGCTTAAAACAGCAGACATTTGTTATCTTCATTTCTCGGGGTCAGGCATCTGGGAGCTGCATAGTTGGGTGGTTCTGGCTCATGGTGACTCATGAGGTTATAGTCAGATTGTCTGGGATTGTATCACCTCAAGGCTGGGCTGGGGCTGAAGGGTCTGATCCCAGGTTCACACATGTGTTTGTTAGTGGGCCTCTTCTCCTGGACTTTTGGACTGAAGGCTTCAGTTCCTCATTGGGTGTTGACCCAAGGCCTCTATCTGTTACCATGAGAGTGTCTCCACAGGTTAACTCTTAGTAAGGCAGCCGGCTTCCCCAGAGATCCGATATAGAGACAGTGACAGATAGATACAGTGCCCAGATAGGAAGTTGTGGTCTATTTCAACCTAATCTTGACAGTGACATACCATCACTTAACTTCTGCTGTATGCTGTTGGTCGCACAAGCCAACATGGTACATTGTGGGAGGGGACTTCACAGAGGTGGATATTGGGAGACAGGAGCCATTGGAGGTCATCTTGAAGGATAGCTGCCACAGATGGTATTGTACACTTCCATCAGAAGTTTTATAATGTCTGCTTGTCACTTTTTGTTATGGTAGCAGCTCATTGATAATAGTTTCTTGGATTTCATTAGGATTGTGATAGTTTCATTAAGGGAAATGTTTCTCATCAACTATTTGGTTACCTTGAGGTATAGTTTGTGAAGGAAAGAATAGATCCTTCCTTTCATAAGAATGAATTAATTTATTAGTATCCTCCAAAAACGTTATTCAAGAGAAAGAATAAGACAAAGACTTGGGTGCAGACAGTTTGTTTGGGAAGTGATCCCAGAAAGCAGTAGACTAATGGGAGAGGGCGACCAGAAATAGCAAAAGTCAAAAAAAAAAAAAAAAAAAGAAGGGCACATAATTTATTTTATTACAACTATGGGCAACTGGATTGATCCTGTTAAGGACTGTGAGGAACCATGTGGAATGTACCTTAAAATTGTTCCATCAGAAGGATGGAAGGCTGGAGATTCCTACCCCATTGGATGAGGGTTATATTAACTCTGTTGCACTTTCATGTTGAGTCTGACCGCTGGTTGATTTTCCGGGACTTTGGAAATGCTTTGAGGCTGAAAAGCAGAGAATGAGACAGTAGCAGCAAGCCAGGAGCTTTCTAGCACTTTTCAACACAGCTGCCCTGAAATCTGAGGTGGGATGAGATCTGAAGTGGGTGATGAGGGGCACAAAAAGCATCTGTTTCATCAACCTTTTAAAGTGTCGGGGCGCCTGGGTGGCTTAGTCGGTTGAGCGTCCGACTTTCGCTTAGGTCATGACTCGTGGTTCGTGGGTTCAGGCCCCGTGTCGGACTCTGTGCTGACTGCCAGCTCAGAGCCTGGAGCCTGTTTCAGTCTGTGACTCCCTTTCTCTCTGACCCTCCCCTGCTCACACTGTCTCTCTCTCTCCTAGAAATAAATAAAACATTAAAAAAAAAAAAGTGTCATATGACCTCATGGATTTAAATACATTTGTTGTGTTTTAATCCACTGTAATGATTGATAATGGTAATGGTGCTGATGTCCAGATTTTCTTACCTTTAACTGATGGAGGCCTCTGATCCTGAATCCTGCAGACAAGGCTATATGACTTGGATACCTTTTCTGGATTATATTTTGTTCCAGGTTAAGAATTATACAAAATGTCAACCAAGCAAAAGATTATTATGTCTGGCCCCTTCCTTCTGACTCTCTACTATAGCTGAGGGATAGGAAGGTAAGGTGCTGTGGAAGCTGGTGCTAGTACTCCCTACCTGAGAATTCTCCCGGCCTTAAGAAAGTATGATTTCATCTAGAAATAGTGAAGTTCTGGTCCAAAGATACATAAAAGAACTACTGTAAACTTTTTATGGTTTCTTGAACATTCTTCAATCGAACTGGAAGCTCAGTCATAAAAGTTTTCTAGACTACTTTCTGAATGCCCTCATCTCCCCTACTGAAGTCCGAGGACAGTTCCCTTAATTCACTGAACCCTAGGGTTGGCTCTGCTAGCATGAGGTATAATGTAGGTGTTGTGTGTTTAATACATTGGGGTAGTGGTTAGGTGTCCGTGGGAAAAGAACACAACCAACTCCCTGTCTTTTTGTATAAAGTGCCCTTGGCTTAAAATAAACACCAAGATGAGGATTGGAGAAGAAAGGCTTCAAAGTAAAGGGACATGTAGCCACAAGTAGAAGAAAATTGGGGTGATTAATGCCAGTCACTTTGTTTTGGTCATGGTGTGGGAGCTTCCGTTTTATGTGAACCACAGGTCTCTCATAGCCTGTGCTATTCAAATTACTTCTCACCTTTTTGACCCTTACTGCCAGTGCCTGTTTTTCATGATCATGTAGGGCACCTCCAAAACTTGGGACAGTTGTCTTCATTCATCATACCTTAGGGATGGCTCTGGTGTGTAATCATTCTGACTGAAATACTGAGATATCCAGTGGAGGGTAGCATAATGGTAAATAAAAGGCTTTTTATAGTGTGATAAGGGTTGAATAGATGAGGTTGAATCCTGATATCACTAATAACTTTTGTAATCTTGGGAAAGACTTCAGCTTCTCAGGTAAGTTTTTACATTAAATGTGAGGGGGTACTACCTTCTTTTGGCTGCCTCTGTTTTATCCTACTCCCCCCTTATGTGTGTCTTCAGTATTTTTCAATTCCCCTGCCCTCAAATAGAACTCCCAAAGCTGAAGTAGATTTTTCTGAATGTGTTAGGGGGAGGTGCAAGAGAGATCTCTATACCAGCCTTTTAAAATTTGCTCTGTCAAAATTCTTTTTCCTGCAGTTGCAGCTCCCCCCCCCCGATTTTCTTTAGAATTTCTTAAGTTCTCCAAAACATTTTCTCCATTTTCACAAGCAACTTGATTCTCTCCAGCCGACAAGACTTGACTTACACTGCTTGTCTGGTGTTCCTGGTGTGTGTGTGTGTGAGTGTGATCTTTGGGGGTGGAACATCTTGTCAAATACTTCACAGGCCATATTTAAACTTTTAATATAGTAACTATGTCCACATCAGAATTCTAGAAAATTGAACTTAGTGATGATTTTTTAAAAACTTTTATTAGAAACATTACTTAATGTCAGACTTCATTGGATTGTAAATTTCTCAAGCTGTAAATCCTACAACTACATATTTAATTGACTTGCAGGAGTTACTACTCATTACATTGTGTTTATTAAGCATTTGTCTATTAGAACATCTGTTAGGTACTAGGTTCTGGTAAAGACAAGACTAGAAGGGGTTCTAGTTCTCTCAGCAGTATATACTGTATTGGGAAATAAACATATAAAGAAAGAAATGAAACTACAGGATACAAGTTAAGTAAAATTGTGTTGGGATTATGAGAATTTGGGCTTAAAGGGTTGATATATTACTGTAATATGAAATGGGAAAAGTTGATAAATAAAGGAATGGAGGATTAAGGGATGTCTTGGCCAATACAAATTCTTCTCTTTTGTTATTTTAGTATCCATATATTCCTGCACATATTACAAAACCTAAGGAACATAAGAAGTTATTTTTGGTTCAACTTCAAGAGAAAGGTAAGAAAGCACCCACCTAAAAACTTTTGTAAAGTTATTTCAAGAATACTTCTATTGGTGTTTTCTCCAAGTTCCTTGAAATTTTGGATTTATTCTAAAAATAAAAACACATACTCTGTTTATACAGAATTTAGTCGTTTTTCTCATAGATGGGTCAGTCATGCTGTAGGGGGAAAAGTAAATTTAGCTAGAGCCTAAAATATCATATTATGGTATTTTTAAATAACTGTTCAGCTTCTGGTATTGATACTCACATTGTAGTGAACTGAAAATTTTAGATGGCAGATGAACTGATTTTTTAATACCATATTTAGGATTGTTGTACATTTTAACAAATAATTATTCCATGTCTTAAAATGGAATTAATAAATTATAAACCCAAGGCTCTACTCTTCTCTCCTTGCTCCCAGGGCAGCACTTATAAGGTGCTCTTGCTTGTTAACAACATGAACTTTGCCTAAAAGATACAACCAAAAAATGTACTATGAGAATTATCTTTTTCTTCCAAAGTTTCTCAAATCTAAAACCAGTGATTAATTTAAAAATGAAGTGGAAGTAGTGATTATATAAGAAGTTACAGAAAATGAATACTATTTTATTTTATTTTAGCCTTGTTTGCAGTCCCTAAAAATTACAAGCTTGTAGCTGCACCATTGTTTGAATTGTATGACAATGCACCAGGATATGGACCCATCATTTCCAGTCTTCCTCAGCTTCTGAGCAGGTATGGAAAGTTGACTATTCTGTGGCTGATTCATCTAAAATTGCCAGATTTAAAGTATTTTGAGCTGCTTCAGAAGGGGTAATTATGAATTTTGGTCTTTAAAGAAACTAAGAGGGTAAATGGATTCATAGTTCATATAAAAGCCATAGATTAAATACTGACTAAAAGTGTCCCCAGACTCCTCTCAAGTTGCAGCATGCCATTCTGATAAATATGAGAATGTACCAGAAGTGCTCTTCCCCAAATCTGTTATATATATATATTTTTNGCAGTCAGCACTGTATAATAAAAACTAGGGGAATTATCTATATAAAAACATGGAGAATTGAATCTCTTGGTGTAATATGTTCTCTTTCCTCTTCAAAGCCTGCTATAGTTAGGCCTATTTGGATACGTGGGATTAAGTTTTGAATTCTTACATACATGTAGTTTTTTTGTTTTTTTGGCAGGTAGGGTGATAAATGCATTTTTTAAAAAAAGTTGACTTGTACTGGTTGAGGAGCCTGCTATGGATAGGAATCTCAGAACAATGTGGTGGCTAAGAATATGGATTCTGAGGGCAGTGTTTGGACTTGAATTCTACCTTTAATAACTTCCTGGCAGTGTGACCTTGGACAAACTCTACTATTTGCTTGTGTCTTCACTTGTAAATCAGTCCCCACTATAGAATTGTGAGGAGCAAGTGAAATGATGCATCTAAAGTGCTTAAAATAGTAGTAGGCACCTGGCAAATGCTGACATAAATATTAGTTCAAAAACAGTTCCAATACTGATTTTGGTTTTCTGTGAAAGCTTGTTGAGTAGGAAATTGGTCTATTTTGTTATACAAATCAAATTATCATTTGCGCCTCTTGGTCTGCTGATGGGTTAAAAGTTGAAGTATGAGATATGAAAAAGAGTCCTATTATTTGAATACCACCTGGTATGATTAGGAACTATGCTGAGTGGCAGACTACCATGAGGTATAAAAATTTTCCTTCTCTCAAGGAACTTGTTAGTGGATAATTAATCAGATGTACACTCTGAAATTTTCTTTTAGTTGTGAGTATTTAACAACACTTACTTATTGTGTAGACCAGATAGGTGAGAAGAAAGTATGTCTGAGTATAGAAAATGCCAATAATGTCAAGGGAGGGTAGAAATGTTCGCATTTCTTTATCATCTAAGGTAAAAAAAACTTTGTAAATTATGCTGTTTTTAATAAAGATATTGTTCTTTCTAAAATTCAGGTTCAATTTTATATACAACTGAATTCCTGCACAGTGGAGAAGTAAAAGAAGCCGTCTCTGTGAGCACAGCTATACACAGTGTAGAATAAACATGGTAGAAAAGGTTTTTTTTTTTCTGTTTTTTTTTTTTTAATCTCTTCCCCAGTCCCTAAATTGCTACCTACTTTCTGTTGTTTGAATAGTAAAGTTAATATGAAGAACTAGATAGTGGTGTAAACAAATGTGACAACGTTTAATTTACTTTTGGTTCTACTACTTTTTTGTACAACATTAAAGAGTATGGACTTCTTTCTACTTGTATTTTTTTTTTTTTCACATTAAACTTGGAAAATTCTTACAGGTGAGGATTGGTTTTTTTCTCTCCTCCTAGGTTGGTGAATATTTAAAGACTATGGCAGGTTTAGGTCAGTCGAGTTTATGGGACCCTTGTTCTGATGTCATAGTTGGGGTATACCCCAAGACTGTTCTAGATTTTTGTGATAAGGAACCTACATTACTTTTGGGAACTAGATTTGCGTGATGGAGTCCCAAGGTGTAACTCCTGAACCAAATAAAACACTCTGAATTGTACTGCAGCAGAGCTCCCGGAATAGTACTGACTGGTACATTTTATACTGATACATTCAGACCTTTATTCACAAGCAACAGACCTGAAACATATGAGGAGTTATTAAAATTGGCTAGATTAGGGAAACTCATGGGAATTGGTATAAAGATACCCATTGAATATTGATTAAGATGCTTTTCCTTTACATAATGGGGATATTAATTATTTGTGTCATGACATATGTTTTAGTTATTCTTACCATCATGGTAAAATGGTGGTCTGTGAAGGAAGTTTCTAAAAGTGGGTCTGTTAGGTTTTGAACTCTTGGACTGCAAAGTTATTTCACTTTATATCCATAGGAATGAAAATTTGGTTTTAGTAAATGACATAAGCCTTTTCAAAAATACTTTGGAATAATTTCAGTCAACCGAAATATAAGGACAGAATAGGGGATAGATTTTATCAGCCTAAGGGAAAAATACCAAATTTTAAAAACTCTTTAAAATGACACTACTAAATTAGGATCAAGTTTTGGAGAATAACAAAAGACTCCTAGGGCAAAGGAGTTTGCTGGCTGTCATTGCTTAATGGCCAGAGTATTTTGTGTATATGCCTTGTAGCAAACTTGTTGACCGTAGGCCTGATGAAAAGGAAAACTTTTAAGATGCAGCTACTTAAGACAGATTGACATATTAATAGATAAACTGAAATGAACTTTTGATTAGTTCTTACATCTTTATGGTAGTGATCACAGGCTTTTTCTCCTGAACATAGAGTGATTTAAAAGTTATGTTGTATACTCTTCCCTATTTAGACTTGAAAAAATTAGACCAAGAGCAATTATATTAATAAAGGTTCAAGTTTATTTAGTTAAGGTCCCATCAAACCATCACAAGGTTTTGTGTCAAGTAGTGATTGTGACCATGCTCATGCTTTGTAGTAGGTGAGTACCCCACCAGGCTTTAGGACAAAAATGATTAGTGATTTTTTTTTTTTTTTTTTGAAAAAGCTACTAATTCTGTGGATAGTCCTCTCCCTCAAGGGCTAACAGTCCCACCCCTCTGATTTACATTAGTGTGTTTATAAATTACTATAATTTTGGTGAGCTCACTGATTAGCTGAACCCTGTCAAGATTAGGGAAGGCAAAGATGGAGACAGCTTGATCCAGTCCACCTTTTTGATTGCTTCCGGCATGCAAGGGAAAGGCTACAGTAACTACATTTCAGGTGTGCTAGGGCAGTGCTTGTCACTTGGGAACGGTGGGAAGAGGTGGGCTTTTTCTTCATGTGTTTTATAAAGTACTGTATAAGTTGAAGAGATCTGATTTGAAGGTACTCATGTCCTTTGTAATACAAGTTTTGACCTAGAAATTCTTTCTTGATCACTTCTTCACAATGTAAGTGCTTGAGTCTGTTTTCTGTATGTTGGGCCCGAGGTGAGAAACACCTTTGATTACAGCTAGCTGGGTTACTAACTTTAGAATGTAAAAAGATCTGGTTTTGGATGTAAAATGACAACACACAAACACAAATGTTCTAGACTGTCTTTGAACTGGTCAGTTAGGGTTATATCTCAATATTCTTGTTTTAGGTTTCCTGATGGAAATAGAACTAGGAAATTCAAATCTGATGTATTCCTACACACTAGATGAGGGTAGAAGGGCATTGCTTAACACTAAGCTCTTTCAAAGTAATTTCTTAACACACCTCTTCAAAATCTAACGGTCTTAAGTTGTGCATTCTAATTCTCTACATACTAAACACTGAATAATTTCAAAATGAGCTCTTGAACTGCTTTGTATTTTTGAATGCCTTCTATATCCCAAGTTTGTCTATAAATGAGAATTCTCTTTTGCATTGTAGGAGTACAATATATGTCGTGATTTTTTTCTGAGTAATCCAAGTAGTGCATATTCTGTATAAATCTGCTAACTGGCACTGGAAAATATTCAGTAGCTTGGAGGAAAAGCTAAAAGTTTTACTCAGAATTTTCAGTCATATTTAGAATTGACATCCCTTTGAAGAAAAGTGAAATTTTTTTCCTAAGTGCTGAACACTACTGTGGTTTTTTAAATAAGTAGATAATGGTTAAAATGACATTATGATATTTCTGTTTATGAACTTGTACTTTTTAACATGAGGTCTGGAAGATTTTTTATTTTTTAACATTCTTTTAGCTCATATGGTTCAGTTATTTTTTTTTTCATTTTTTTATGGATTCCATTAAATTAGCATGTATTTGGATAAAACACAGGCAAATTAGCCAGTCTGTTTTCTTTGTGCTTAATTAGAAGAGAGGTAGAGGTCCTCTAAATTAAACAGGCCAGCAAGCATTAGCCGCTTAAAAATTCCCCTACTTAAACAATGTGACTCTTAGGCTTATGGTTTTAAATGACTTTATTTTTTGAGTACTTGCTCAGTCATTTGAAGTGAAATGCTTGGATTAGCTTTTCCACATCGGAGTTTCTCAAACCTAATGTTTTTACTGGTTCATGTGTTCAGGACAGTACCCGCTGCTCACTACGCCTGCTTCAGATGGTGTGCAGTGAGTGTTGTATGCAGCTTCACCAGAGAAGCTTTAGTGGGTTTTGACTGTACCACAAGTCTGCTTCCCTAGCAAAAATTTGATTTCCTATAATTATTCCACTTGCTTTTCATCACTTATTTTGGTTAAACTGGACTTGTTTCAAGTAGTTTGCCTTTGTTATTTAGATAGATGATGAAAAACATAATACTATAATTTGATTGGAGCCGTAGAAGACATTTTAATATTAGCTTGTATTTATCAAGCTTGTTTTTGTGGAAACAACAAAAAATAGACTTAAACCTAAGTGAGTCTACATGTAACCAGTTGAGGTGTAATTTGTATTTTAATGATAGATTGTACATTCTCTGTTGAGGGAAAGATCAGTTCATTTAAACACTTAAAAACTTTTGGTTATTGTGTTTACAGCATAGTGTACTGGCATCGTTTATAGTTTGGCTTTGAGAATTTTTATGGCATTACACTTACAGAAAATGTATAAAAGAAAGTGTTTGAAGTTTTGGTTATATTTTTATATTTGTAAAGTACAAGTTGGATTAAAATGGTCACTGTTCTTTTTAAATTTTATTTTATTGTCATTTCAATTAAAAAAATAAAACAATAACTCTGTGTGTGGCTACTAACCTTAGTTTGCAAGTAGAAATCCCGCACGCTGCTTTTTCAGTGTCCCTGGCCGAGGGCCATTGGGTAAGAGAGAACTTGGCAGAATAGCAAGGGCCTGAAGAACTGGAACGTTGATATTGCCCTCTCCTGGCACTCCCCCATTGTGTGTTAGCTGTGGTCTTAGGCAGATCTAGTTTCCTGCATTGTGAAGGGGTCACTGGATTTAGAACCTGAACACGGGGATTTAGAAGTTGTCCCATGATTTTGTTAAGTGTATGTTGTATCATTGGCGAGTCAGTTTCCTCATCTATAAAGAGAGTGTTGGTTCCATTAGATCTTTTTCTGAGACTTGCTTGGAAGTCATGTTCTGTGACACCAGGCTTTCTGCTTATGTAATACTGTGTAATGTAATTTCAGCATCTTAAATAGAAACAAGTGTGCCCAAAAGATAGGAACAGGTATGTAATAAAACCACAGCCTTTAAGGTTTTATATCTGAACAGAAGTTGAACAGAACCTGATAAAGTTATTGTAAAGTTTTTCTGAAAAGTTTACTGCTTGTGTATTTTATAGCAGGTATCAAAAAGCTGTGAAAAAATATGAAAGAAAAGCCAAAACTTGAAATATATCCATTAACTTCTTTCCCTACAACTTGAGTTGGTTATTTTTCTCCCTCTGCTAGATTTATTAGTGGGATACATAGGTCCAGCTAATGAAACACCAGAATTCCGTGGGAGTATATTTAAGGCTACTGGATTAGATAATGAAATTCAGTATCTAGGATGTTGAGAATCTTCAACAACAACAAAACTCCTCAGCCTTTCTCACGGTATGGTGAAAATCAAATGAAGTCACGAATGTGAAAGTATTTTAGGTATTTAAAAAGAGTAAATAGCAATAATGTATGTAGGTGTCAATCCACACAAACTCTGGTTTGTCTGAAGTGATACTTTTTTAAAATTTTCTTTTAACTCAAGGTAAATCAGTCACCATCTTATAAAGAAGGCAGAAAATTCAGTCTCTCAGTCATTGGGAGACTTTGAGGCCCAAAGTCTCAGACGAATCCAGAAAGTATAAGTGGTACTCTGAAATGAGGGTGGGGGTGCAGAGAGCTCAAGCTTGCATCATGGACTCTACAGATACTTTTAGTGTTGAAGTTGGACCAGCTCCTCAAGGTCTGGTGTGGTTGACTTCCTGCCACATTTGGACCTTAGGACTCAACTGATAAAGGTAGTCCCTGTACCTATGTTCAGCCGTGCTGGGCACACTATTGCTCTGTGTTTTGCCTCCTTCCCTGGTCCTCATGGAGTAGGAGACAATGCAGAGAACCACAAGTGCTGATAGATTTTAGAAGGCGGGTTTGACCTTGCTAAAAATCCTTGAGAGAAGAATGTGCGAATGCCTGGTACCTTCTTGGAGTGGGAGACGAAAAAAATGCTGGTAGAACAAATACTAATGATCCTAGTGAAATATCCAGTCACAAACCTTTAATATCTTTTAAAATGCTGGGGCACCTGGGTGGCTCAGTTGGCTAAGCATCCAACCCTTGATTTTGGCTCAGGTCATGATCTCACAGTTCGTGAGTTTGAGCGCTGCATTGAGCTCTGCGTTGACAACTCAGCCTGGTTGGGATTCTGTCTTTCCCTCCCTCCCCTGCCCGTGTTTGTGTGTGTGTGTGTGTGTGTTTGCTTGCTCTTTCCAAATAAACTTGAAAAATATCTTTTAAAATGCAAATAAAAATAATTTCAGAGTTAGGTTAATTTCACCCATTCTATTGAGTCTTCAAGATAGTTCAAACTTCTTAAAGTTCAATTAGACTAATTTTTGTGTAGTCAGAAAAAAAGTTGCTATGAAGGGTTTTATAAAGTCATTACCGAAAACAGGTTGTGTAAGGTTTAACACTTTGAAAGAAATGGTTATCTTAATATAGTTCAAAGGACAGCACTTTAGAATTGAAGATGGTGGAATGTTGGTAGAATATAGTGAGGGCAGATCTATTAGCAACTCCTTGTGACAGAACAAGTTTGGTGTGTGGGATCTGTGTATTTTGACTTGGATTGAATACAGATTGTCCAGTAGTCTGATTTAAAAATCTTGGGGGCTCAAATATAGTAGAATGGTTACTTCCCTGGAAAGTATCCTCATTTGTCAAAATAAAGCTTTTCTTTATTTTACCTAATAAAGTTGAAAGCTGGGCATCTTAATCAAATGCTTGCAGGTGGATAACCAAAGGGAGCTGAATCCTAAAATTCATGAAGACCTCACATAGAAGAGTGTGTGTGGTGTAAGTAACACCTAGCCCCCCCCCCAATCCTGCCCCAAAGTGAAATTGTGTTCCATCACAGGCCCTTCAATAGGATGTTTCTAAAAATCCAAAGTGGATGGTAATAACCTTGAGAGAGCCTTGTTTTCTAATTAATAACTTAGAAAGAGAGACCTTGAAGATGATCTAGTCCTTTTTGAAAGTTTTAAGATTTAACAAATATATACTGAGTACATACCCTGGAAGCAGGCACAATTCTAGACCTTGGGGATAGGAGGAGTAAGACCCTCAAGCTAAGCACTTTTTTTGGTATAGCACTTTTTTTTGGGTCACCGCTTTATTAAAGTGTACAATGAAATGAATTTTAGTATATTCAGAGTGGTGGAGCCATCACAATTTTTAAAAAATCTGTATTTAACTTTTACCCCCCAACTCCCTTGTCCTGAGTGCAGCACCCCCCCCACCCAGCAACCATTCATGTGTTTTCTGTTTCCGTATATGTATTTGCCCATTCCGGATAGTTCATATAAATGGACCCACGATGTGTGGCCTTTTGTGTGTGGCTGCTTTTACTTTTTAGCTTTTCAAGGTTCCTCCATGCTGTAGCATGTATCATTACTTCACTCCTGTTCATGGCTGAATAATAGTCCATTGTATGGCTTGGACCTTATTTATGCATCCATCACTTGAGGGACATTACCGTTGTTTCTACTCTTGGCTGTTGTGAATAATTTTGTTGCCAACATTTGTGTACAAAGTTTGAGTGGTTAGATTTTTCATTTCTCTTGGGTATATACCTGGGGGTGGAATTGCTAGGTCAAATGGGTACTTGTGTGTTTCTTTTTGAGGAACTAACAGTTTTCCAAAGAAGCTTCACTATTTTCTATTCCAACCTGGTGTATGAAGGAACACATTTTTATTTCCCGCTAAATTAAGTCTGTTGTAGATTCTGCTGGAGGCTACTAGTAAACAACAGAAACGTAACCTTACTGGCGAGAAATTTAAGTCTGCCGACTAATAAGAATTCTTTTCTTTAGGGTCTAGCCTTTTTACTCCCAAAGAGGAGAGCATCATCTCCTCTTTGGACCACCAGGGAAGATGCAAGGCCCAGTGGGGTGCTCAGGGGTAACCGGCCTACGCGGCACGAGG
>NW_027551573.1:2916327-2921193 GCF_008692635.1 Crocuta crocuta
GCTGGGGCGGGGGCTGGGACTGGGGGACCCTGGGAAGGAAACTCGAAGACCCCCATCAGTCGGTTACCCCGACGGTTCGGTGATCTGTGGGATCCGCGGAGGGAAGTTGAAAGGCTTTTCTGACTCGGTCGGCACGGAGTGTCGTTAGCGGGTTTCCAGTGAAGAGGAGGGGGCCGAGACTATTAGATGTTGGCTGTGGGACAACTGTACGCATTTGGGTGTGCTGGGACGTTTGTCAGGAGGGAGGCCAGCTCCCACAACTTTCCTCGTTTTTGCCATTTAGGATGTGATTGTCCTGTGTGAATCCAACACACACAAACCGTGCTTCCTTTCCTGTTGCTTTTACCTGATGATTCGTGACGGTTTCCGTTGATGTCTGAGGGCAGTGAAACATTCGGAGTCAAGAGCAGGCTCATAGTTTTCACTCGGGATTGGTCCGTTTAGTGATCCATGTTAAAACAGGGTTTTTCCAGTTTGTCTGTCAATGCAAGATAAGCAGCACCTACAAGGCATAAAATGCTGGTTTCACTTGTTAGGGCAGATCGTTTCAGGTTGGGCAAATCAACAGTAGTTTGGCTAAAGAACTTTGCTTCCACCTTGGCCTTGAATGCCATCTGTGTACACACACAATGATCAGAGAAGTTGCTCCAGGATTTAAGTCTGTCACTTGGGTTTACTGTGGTGTCTTGGGGCTTGTCTTCTGCGGTTCCCATTTGGGGTTAAGAGTAGGCTGTAAATGACTAAGATTAATATTCCAAGGATAGAGAATGCTCTACAACTCATTTGTTATAATTAATCCCACTGTGCTTCATCGGGAAGCAGTGGGATTTATGAACTCGGGGGGCTGTGGATTAAGTCTCTTGGTCCTTCTGATGAAGAGATTAGTAGAAGGCAGCGAAGGCTGAAGTTTTCCTCTTTCACTACTACTGTTTACCTGAGGTGGGTACTGTGTAAACAGTAGGAAAGAAGGGAGAAGGGGAAGAACTCAACTCCCCTTTCTTATCTCAGATCTATTTTTTTTTTTCATTTAACAGGTAAACAACCTAAAGCGATGTCAAGAGTACTTCTGGCAAATATTAAGATTATAATGTAGTCTTTGATTTAGAAGACATAAATAAGAAGGAGCCACTATAGAAAATAGCTCCTAGTATTGTTTAGGGATTTTTTTGCCCCCTAGGAGTTTCTGTTTTTACAAAACCTGTGTTCAGATTCCAAGGTTAACACCTCTTCATTAAACATTGCATAAAGCCTGTTGATTTTCCTGCGGAAATTCTTTCTTTTAAGAAAATATCCATTTCCCCCCATCTTTTTCATCAGAGGTCTTCCCTAAAGCAGATTTATCGTTCCTTCGTAATCTGATGGTTTTGAACCCAGCCTTGGGAGGTGAGAGGGATCTGAGCAAGTAGCAGAGTACGTTCCAAGCAGAGGAAAGAGCATGTGAAGCTCAGTGTATGAAAAAAGTAGCGCGGGGCCCATGCAGAGCAGCCCACAAACTGGGTCCTATGATTAACAGTGAGTTTGGGAAGTTAAAGGGGACACCCAGGTGTCACAGGAGGTGGGGGAAGTGACCCACCGCTGTAAAGTTGTTGTAAAGTTTAAACGTGTATTTCTCAAAGTGTGGACCGGTGGGCCTCTGGCAACCTGGAACTTGTAAGATCTAGTTTCTCAGATTCTCTCCAGGGATCGATTCAGGGGGAAGGACAGAACCTTGGAATCTTCATTTTGATTAACACCCCAGATGATTGTAGGCACACTAAGGGTTGAGAAATGGGATTAGGATGTGGGGTGAAGGTCAGATTACGTAAACTTTGACAGCTCTCTGTTAAGGAGTATGGACATTATTTGTGGGCCGTAGAGTTTAAGTGGGAGTGGAGGGGAGGGGTGCTGGCATGATGAGATGATTTCCTCAGGGGCGACCTGTGGCAGCGGTGGCGAGGACCCAGTCATGTAGAATGGGAAGAGGCCAGGAGATGTTGTGACCTAAGACATCCTCCCCCAAGGTGGTCTCTCCAGGCGGCCCTCTGGGGTGAGCGTAACTGGTTCCAGGGGAGACTCCAGGGTTCTCACCCTGGCAAATCCCCAGATGTGGTCACTTGTTTCCTCATGTCTTTCTAGAAGTTTCTGTCTAAAGTTTCATTAGAGATTAGGTTTCATTATTCATTTCTAGGCTTATTTTATACTTTTCAGACGTCACTTCCGTTATTGATCTGTTCTGTTCTTGTTTTGAGTTGTACGGGTGTTTTTGGCTTTTCCCATTCTTTATTCTTATTATTTTTATTACATCTCTTTCCTGTTTTATTTTTTTTAAAGATTTGCTTCTAAAATTTTGAGAGCAGGACACGGTAAAATGGAGAAATGGAAATACAAAATAAGTGTTAAAGTTCTGACTTAGTTATATGCAAGTCAAATAATTTAAATAGAAGTCTCTAGGGGAAAAAAGTCACCAGAAAAACGAAAATGGAGAAAAGTGAACTGACCATTAACGATCAGGGATGGGCAAACACCAGTGGCCTATTTGGCCTGGCCTGTTGTCTACAAGTCTATTAGCTAATGAAGGTTTTTATATTTTTATTTTATTTATTTTAGTTTTTATTTGTTTTTGAGAGTGAGCGAGCAGGGGAGCGCCCGGAAGGGGCAGAGAGAGGAAGACAGAATCCCAAGCAGGCCTTGTGCAGGAAGTTGCAGAGCCCAATGCAGGGCTCAAACTCATGAACCATAAGATCATGACCTGAGTTGAAATCAAGGGCCAGTTGCCTAACCAACAGAGCCACCCAGGCGCCCCTGATGGTTTTTATATATTTTAAGTTTTTGTTTTTTTTTTTAAAGGGGAAGAGTATGTGACAGAGAGCATGTGGCCTACCAAGCCTAAAATATTTATTATCTGATAGCCCATTAGAGAAAAAGTTGCTGATTCCTGCTTTAAAGAGCCCATCTCATAGAATTATGAAACTTCAGAACTGAAAGTAATTTATTAGGTTGGAGTCTTTATGAGTTTAATATTCCAAAGAAGTTTAGAGGAAAATGTTAGCTTTAGAAATGTTGGGGCAGCTAAAGAGAAAGACTACACTTTTAAATAATAGGATATAAGCCTAGATAAACAACTTAGAAATATAGAAAAGATCCTCAGGGTGAGAAAGGGAAGGAGATGATTTGATTGCTTGTTACGTACATGATGAGTGCTTTCTATACATAAATTCACTTATTTCCCTGATACTGTGAAAAGAGCATGATCATCCGTGTCGTAAGGGGGAATATGCATCTTTGCATTTTATTGTGTTTTATACTTGTCACGGAGAGCCTGCCAGAGAGAGAACATATTCAATTGTCCTTACAGGGAAGAGATAGACAAATGGTGTGTGTGGTGTGTGGGTGGGGGTTAGTGCTGGTGTTAAGTAGGAGGAGTATCCATATTGATCCTGGCCTTGAGACAGTTCCTGGTAGTTTAACCACATTTCTTCACAAGCGCATAAATAACACCCCACTGATGGCCAGCATTTTCCAGGATCAAAAATACATGGTTATACAGCGTTAAACATGGCTACGCTGTTTATCGCTCTCCTCTCTTTTCCTCTCAGGGCAAACTGTCTTATAATTTAGTTTTTGTTTTTAAGTAGCATAGTAGAACCATTCTGGGAGGGAAATTTCTTATGGGGCCTTAAAGGGAATTACTTTAAGCCTGATTAAAGAGGTGTTCCTTGGGTCACTACTACTTTGACATTTTCAGTCACAGACTGCTCAGGAGCAAACAAAACTTGTTATTTTATGCAGACTAAATACAAAATAAAGAATTTGGTGAAGGCTTAAAAAATATGATTTAAAGTTTTTGCATTGCTATAGATATGAGAAACATTTCTGAACCATCTTAGTACAGTAGAAATACCATGTAACAAAATAATCGAGGCCACCCCGTTTGATAGTTATCAGTCTCCCAGCGTATGATAATAAAAATAAATGTGGAATTTCAGAACTGGTCAGAAAGTTTAATAGACTCTAAACTTTAGAAAACTTAAATAAAAAATTAAAAAGACGATACATGATTGTGATACAGCAGTCTAAAGGTACACAAGTGATGTACAGTGAGAAGTAAATCTTCTGCTTCCCTTTCCTAGAGGTGGCCATGACCACTTTCTCGTAATGAGTGCTGGTGTCAAGCAGAGGACCGAGAAGCACCCAGGTGATCAAGTCCTTGATACATTTCACATCTACAGTTTTACAAGTGTGTATGTGTGTCCCTGGGCACATGCTTTGTCTTTTGCGTACACGGAAACATAGCACTTGTGTTTCTACACCTTGCTTTTTTCTCAGGGAGCAACTGATCTTGAAGTTTCCATACAATGCTGGTAAATAAAAAGCTGCTGAGCTAGTTTTCCGGGCTTCATTGTATTCCGCCTGAGTGCCTCTTTTAGTTTATTGAACCCTTCTTTCTGATGGATGTTTAATTGTGTTCCATTTTTCTGCTATTAGTCAGTGCTCCAGTGAACCCCTTATCCTTACAGTTAAGTTTGGATTCTGCCTGCAAGGGAAAACTAGCTAGCTGCATAGAACAAATAAAGTGAAGTTAGTACTTTTACTGTGGTCCATGTGCATAAAGTGGTTCAGACCCGGCTTGCTGGAGGTGAGCCTTGTTTTGATTGTTGGAGGTGAGAAGGTTTGTCCCAGTTCTGTGGATTGACATCTGGGCTAAAGTGTGGTTTCTGTAAGAATATTGCTGGTGACCTAATGGGATCTGATTTGGGATTTGCTTTAAGATATTGATTTAATTTTTTAGAATGGAATACTTTATTTTAGTTAGAAAATACCACTTATCCCCCAATAGAAAGAAAATGCCATATATATATATATATATATATATATATGTATATATTT
>NW_027551573.1:2921261-2956275 GCF_008692635.1 Crocuta crocuta
TATATATTTTATCTTTATCTCTTTTTCAAAGGCCCAGGAACAAATGATTTTATACAGTGTGCAGCTTAACAAATGCTCATGCATAGAAGCACACTAAAAAAAAAATTGGGTTTTTTTGTACAGATGATTTTTTTTTTAATCGAAGTATAGGTGGTGGGATTTGCTTTTAAGTGAGGAATGCTTCAATGATGTTTCTTTCCATATTTGCAATTTTCCAGGGCTTTGTCAGTTTATTTTTTTATTGTTATTTTTTTAATGTTATTTATTTTCGAGAGAGAGAGAGAGTGCGAGCAGAGGAAGGGCAGAGAGAGAGACACACACACAGAATCCAAAGCAGGTTCCAAGCTGGCAGCTGTCAGCACAGAGCCTGACCACTGGGCTTGAACCCATGAACCTTGAGATCATGACCTGAGCCAAAGTGGGACGCTTAACCCAGGTGCCCCAAGGCTTTGCCAGTTTTAAAGTTGCAAATTTATCATATATTAAGTCATTTTTCTATAAATAGACAAAGAATAAGTAGTTACTAATAATTGTTAAGGCTGTTTTTAAAAACACTTCGTTCATCATCTTAAAAGAATTTTTAGTTGCTTCCAATTCTGGGTAGCTTAGCTTTCATATAAAGTTCACAAAAGGTTAGCTCTTTCTTTTTACATAAATTCCCTAATATCAGTATACTTTTTCAAGCCTCTTTTCCTTCTTACCCTGGCTAATTTTTAAATCTTCCATTGAAATTTAAGTAAGAAATGATTATCTGTGAGTGATAGGATTATGACAGACTCACTTTTTTTTTTAAGAGAAGATGCTAATTTTTTAAACTATTTTTGAACTTGAAGAAATGTAACCAAGAAATAGTAAATAATAACTTTATTTTTTGTTTTGCAACCCACGATGTGCAAGAGAGTGCTTTTGGATAGAGCAGTGATTGAGTGACCTGCGGTTTACTTTCTTCTCGTGCACTGATCGCTCTCCATGCAGCCTGCTCGGTGTGTTAGATGCTTACCAAGTTCTGTGTCCTGCAGATTCTAAAAGCTCTTTGAATGCAGGGTCCAGAGCTCCCTCATTTCTCTTAACCTCCTACATGCCTTGAACAAGTAGGTGCTAAATGTGTGGAGTCCTTTCTTTATTTCCTATGCCCACCTGCAAAACCAGCAAGAATTCTTTTTATTTTTTATTTATTTTATTTTATTTTTTTTAATATTTTTATTTATTTCTAGGAGAGAGAGNAGCCCCCAAGAATTCTTTTTAAAAATTGTGTTATAAATAGGTTGGGGGATGTTTGGCTGACTTAAAAAATTCTGGGGATGTCCACTCTCACCACTGTTGTTTAACATAGTGCTGGAAGTCCTAGNATGGAGCATGTGACTCTTGATCCCAGGGTCATGAGTTCCAGCCCCACATGGGGGCAGAGTTTACTTTAAAAAAAAAAACAAAAAAACCCCACCAATTTGCCCAGCTAGGAGATGTGGCTTGAAGGGTTGTTGTTGCGTTGTCTTATGAAGTTCTTTTAAATTAACACGACTAAAGTTCCCATTGACTGGTTTAGAATACAATGAAAATGAACCTTTTGACATCTATTTCATCATAAAAATTAGTATCCTAAGCTGTTTGTTGGACCGTTTGGAATAGGGCTGTTCCATTGGGAGTCACGAATTAAGGATATAGGATGTTTTGATAACTAATTTTTTTTTCCTGGTTATTTGAAGGATTTAATCACCAGAATAGTTTCTTTTTTCAACCAAACTAATTTTTTTCAATTCTTTAAAAATAATCACACATTTCCTTGCCCCATTAGACAGGCAGAAGAGGACTAAACATAATTTAACCTTTTTGTAAGGAATCAGGGCTGTCAATACGGATGTTCCCAGAGGGGTAGATGGTGTGAGATACTGGGAACCTGAAGAGAGCTTAGGGAGCTTGTTTTCTTATATTACTTCTTCTGTNTTTTTTTTTTTTTTAGTTGCTTAATATTATTTGCTTCTTTTAAAAGAAGAGGGAGGAATGGCCCAGAAAGAAGAATATGGCCACCTCCTGTAAGCTTAGGGAATCAAAGCTTGAAGCAATCTTTACAGGGAGTTGGGGTTAATTTCCATTCATTTCTGTCTATTCCGTTCATTTCATTTCTCAATAAAAGTCATGTTTACTGCCTTTATCAAGGTCCCTTTGGCTTTTGGGTCATGCAGTGTTTTAAAAATCATTTGAGCATCAGTGGTGAGATGTGCCCACTAGCCTCTTGGTCAAGGGCACCCAACTCTTTCATTTTGTAAGCATTAGGTTTCTTGTTTAGGTGTAGGGATATCTATCTCTTAATTATCTAAGAAAAGAGAAGATTTCTCAACTCCTGTTGAAGAAGACCTTGGTTTTCCATTTGTGTCTCTTGGTTGCCTTCCAGTTCTCAGACCCTCTTGCCAGTTTCCTTTCTTCTTCCTGGTTTCTGGCTTCCATTTCCCTCTGATGCTCCCAGAAGCCTTTACTTGAAGGCCAACACCAAGCACGAAGAACATTTATCATTTGGTTGGCAGATTGTCCCATTGTAGCGTGTTAAAATACACATATACAGGGACTCCTGGGTGGCTCAGTCTGTTAAGGGTCTGACTTCGTCTCACCTCATGATCTCGCGCTTTGTGGGTTTGAGCCCCGCTTTGGGTTCTGTGCTGACAGCTCAGAGCCTGGTGCCTGTTTCAGATTCTGTGTCTCCCTCTTTCTCCGCCCCTCCCTTGCTTGCACTCTGTCTCTTCCTGTCTCAAAAATGAATAAATATTTTAAAAAATACATATATACATATATATATGAGTTCTCAATTGTTTATGGTCTTGTAAATTGTTTTTGTGACCATCAACCCTCTCTTCACTGGCTATTCCTTTCGGCAGGGCAGAGCAGAATACTTGGGTGCTGGATTTTAGTTCATGATCACTTCAATTTCTAGCAAAGTTTTCTTCAAAATCTTAATGTGAGAAGTGATGTGCCTAGGAGATACCTATGGCTTACAAGGTGCACACAGTTTTGTACATTCAGTACAAAGTTTACCACACAGTTCAGTAAAGATTGAAGGGGAAGGTGGCCTGCTGGATGATATATTGGGACAGGGTTCTAAATTAACTGGTAAGCTAGTGCCTCTCCTCCCCACTCCTCATCTCTCTTCCCACCACTCATAAAAGTGTGCCCCTTCAAGTATTACTTATCTTGTGTTGGTAGGGAACTGGAGAGGCTGAGTCATTAGAAATGATTGCTGAATTCCTAATACAGAATTTTTAGAACTGCTTTTATTTTTTAGCAGGAGAAAATAAACTTTCTCTCTTTGGTTTGTTGTACAGGTTCTAGTAAATACAGCTTGCTGTGTTTTGATGTTGGTGGCTAAGCTGATCCAGTGTATTGTGTTTGGCCCTCTTCGAGTGAGCGAGAGACAGGTAAGTCCAAATGGCAAGGATGGATTCTAGACACCAGGTTTTTTGTTTTTTTTTTTAACTTTGTGTTTGGTATAATTTTAATTTTTTAAATGTTTATTTATTTTTGGGAGAGAGAGAGAGAATACGAGCAGGGGAGGGGCAGAGGGAGAGGGAGATACCGAATCCGAAGCAGGCTCTGAGCTCTAAGCTGTCAGCACAGAGCCCGACACAGGGCTCGAACTTTTGAACTGTGAGATAATGATGTAAGCCGAAATCGGACACTCAACTGACCGAGGCACCTAGGTGCCTCTATGTTTGGCATAATTTTAAACTTATAGAAAGATTGCTTGAATACTCTGAAGAACTTCCATACACCTGTATCCAGATTCAGTTGCCAATGTTCTGTCCCGTTTGCTTTAACATTCACCTTTTGTTTGTATTTATGTATTTTTTCTGATCCATGTGAAAGTAAGTTGTGGACATCATCCCCCTCTACCCCAGATACTTCAGTATGTACTTCCCAAGAACAAGGACATTTTCTTATGTAACCATAGCACAGAGATCAAAATCAGGAAACTTAGCACTGATAAAATACTTTCTGTCACCCGCAGTCCATATTCATTCTAGCCAGATTGTCCTGATACTGTTCTTTATAGCTGTTTTCCCCATGACTTTCGTGAATGTAGTGTTAAAAGAAGCACAGATTTGTTTTAGTTTGAATAGCAGTAAATACCACTCTTTAGGATAGAAGTTCCTTTCCAAAGGGATTTACTGAGAGATTTAAGTTTTTCTCTTTGAAAAAGTAAGTTAAGATTCATCGTTCCAGAAGCAGACAGTTAGGTGACACGTTCTTGTTTCAGGTGGGGTAGCCTGGCCTTGGAGCATTACTCCCAGAATATACACATACAGGAATAGGACGTGCTTCTAAGAAAGAATGTGCCACGCGCGTACTGTACAGATTGGAAGTCCCCCAAGGAGTTTGGTGTAGAATGTAGAATGGTGTGTTTTAAAATAAGAATCTAGAACCGGCCTTAGCACACCACCATACAAACAGAACTGGGTTTTACTTTATCTGCCTCCGGTGATAAGACACAGGGACCTGGTGCCTGAACCCACGTTGGTCTCACTCTTGACCCTTTCAGCCCAACTCCTCTTTTACCAAGTCCGCTGAGGTCCTACTTCAGAGCTGAAGTGAGGTGACTGTGTGCTTGAGCCCTTGGGTGCTGTTATGAGCGAGACTCTTTGTTCTCCCAGTTTTCATTAGTGAGTACTGAGCACTTTCTCCAAAATATCAACTCCAGAGATCTCCCAAGTGGCATCAGTGTATTGTCGTTTTTTGGTGGGATACAAAAAGCTCCTTTTGATGCTTCTGTCTTTCTGTCTTTTTTAAATGTTTATTTATGTTAGACAGAGAGCGAGCACAAGCGAGGGAGGAGCAGAGAGAGGGGTGGGCAAAGGATCTGAAGCAGGCTCTGTGCTAACAGCAGAGAGCCTGATGTGGGACTCAAATTCATGAACTGTGGGATCAAGGCCTGAGCCAAAGTTGGATGCTTAACTGACTGAGTCACCCAGGCGCCCCAATGCGTCTTTCCTTTTGAAGAAACGCTTTTGACTGGCAGGCCAGAAGTTGGTCAGGCCCAGGCAGGCCGTCTCTCTGCTGGTGGACTGACCTGGCTCCAGTGGTTGCCTTGTTCCTAAAATGTTAAATTTATCAGTTCAAAATTGACAGAAAACATAACCTTGGAGCGTGACAGAGACTTTCACAATACCTAGAGGTAACGGGCACGTTTGTTATTCTACTTTCAGTTTTTCAGTAGACCTGACATCTTTCATTTATTTATTTATTTAAAACTTTGAGTCTAGGTGACACACAATGTTACATTAGTTTCAGGTGAACAACACAGTGATTCAGCATCTCTGTACACGTTATGCCATTATGCTGTTCTCAGCACTGTGATGACTTATTTTTTGATGAATGTCATCCAGTGGCGTTTATCAAGCACCAGTTTGAGTTAGAACTCTGCAGAACTGACACAGGTTTGCTCTGTAGGTGGTTCAAGGAGTTCAAGAAATAGAGTCATGTTAGAGGCAGAGACATCGAATATTGAAAATGGGGTAACAATGGGCGGAGGTTTAGAACAAGGAATTTTTTAAAAGCACAGAACGCCTACTGTGGCCCATCTCCAAGCACGGTACGCATGTTTAGTTCCTCCCACAATTCTGTGAGGTAGATCCCGGAGTAATAAGGCCCATTTTATGGATGGGGAGATCAAAGCACAGGAACTTGAAGTGACTTGTCTGAAGTTGCATGGCAGATAGATGGTGGGGTGGAGATTCAAAACCCAGCACAAAATGTCCCGGGTTCACCTTGTGCTTTAGCTGTGCCGGATCTCAAAGCAAGCCGTCACCAAAGATTCCTAGTTCCATTTGTTCTCTGTGCAAATGTACAGAGTACAGTGTGTAAAAAGTTCTCAAAAGAATTCTTATCTCTCTGTAGTCATTCACTTGTTACACACTGAGACTCCATTATTTTTGTTTCTATTCAGTTTTGCCTGTTTTCTGCTTCAGTTGTTTGAATTTGCAAAAGATTTATATGGTTCAGAACAATTTATACAAATATACTTAGAAGTCCTATTTAACTATTTCATTCTTCTTTCCTCAGTTCCCACCCCTCCCACAGATAGCTTGATAGTGTATTTTAATATCTGGTGGCTAAACTTCCCTCCTTGCCCTTTTCCTTCAGGGTAATGAAGATTTTATTTTATTTTTTTTTATTTTTATTTTTTTTAGCATTAATTTATATTTGAGAGAGAAAGTGTGTGTGTTTGTGTGAGTAGGGGAGGGCCAGAGAGAGAGGGAGACACAGAGTCTGAAGCAAGCTTCAAGCTCCGAGCTGTCAGCACAGATCCTGACGTGGGGCTCGAACTCATGAACCGTGAGATCGTGACCTGAACCGAAGACGGGCACTTAACCTACTTACTGAGCCACTCAGGTGCCCCAGGGTAGTGAAGATTTTAAAAACTGGGTATCCTCCCTGTAGGCAGTGTACATTTATCAACTTCTTGGTAAACCAGGTGAATGGTACTTAACCAGAAACCATAAAAACATTTGTTACCCTTGATTTCATAATGCTGAGGAAATAGAAACTCTTGCAAAGATATTCATTGTAATATTTTTGGATATTGCACAATACCAGCAGTATTGGTGGAAGTTGTTTTCATTGTCTATCTGTAACCACTAAAATGGTGTATTCACAGATTATTTGCTGGCGTTGGCAAGGTTCTCACAAGTGAAATAAAGCAACGTACAAGAGCAGTGTTTCTTCACATTAGGAAGAAATCAAGAAAAATGCATAAAAATGCTAAGGCATCATTTTTGTTTTACTTTTCCTATTGGTTATAGGCTGGCCAATGAACATATGTTGTTTTTTAATCAGAGGATGTTTAAAAAAAATAAACCTAATCTTTTCTAGTGTTTGTTTTAAAAGTCCAGAGAACTCTAGACTCTTAAAAGTCCAGAAGTATTAGAAATGATACTTGTAGCCTTCACCATTTTTTAAAATTTTGTGTTGGAAGTACATCATTCTTAGTATACAAACAAGATCCTAGACTAATATCACTCCCCTTTTAATGACTAAAATTTTATAGCTGACAGGATTATAATCCAGAGTCTACAAATTACTTTCTAGAAGTCTTACTATTTTTCAGAGGGTTTATTTTTTTCTTAACCTTGTAATTTCTTGTGGACAAATCTTAGAAAGCTGAATGTAGAATATTTTCTCCAGGGAAGCCAGTTTTTGTTATGTTAAGTTCTCGTAAATGGGTTAGATATAATCGTACTCACCTTTATAAATATTTCTCTTTTTAGCACCTCAAAGACAAGTTTTGGAATTTTATTTTCTACAAGTTCATTTTCATTTTTGGGGTGCTGAATGTCCAAACAGTGGAAGAGGTGGTCATGTGGTGCCTCTGGTTTGCTGGACTTGTATTTCTGCATCTGATGGTTCAACTCTGCAAGGACCGATTTGAATATGTGAGTTTTCAGCCATGCTCTTGGCCTGCGTAGCCCCCGTGTTTGCCAAGTTTGGATTGTGTAAGATGAGTGAGCCCTAAAGGTCATGTCCCACGGAGGTCTCCAGGCAAGGCTCCTCGATCAGGTAGCCACGGCCTGTTTCTTGAGGAACCTGCTGCAGCAGCCAAGGAGTGTGGGAACATATCTCCTCCGGGGGTTCCCTCCCCTACACGGTGGCATATTACAGCCCAGCTGGGGTCACTTCACTCACACAGACTGTTTTGATTACAGCTCAAGGAAAGCTTAATATATAAACTGAAAAAAAGGAGCTGTCTTCCAGATATATTCCGTTCTAGTCTCCTTCCATTTTCCCCTCTGAGTCTTAGAGCCTTCCTACCGACTAGTTTACACTGTTTCCGCCCCTGGGCCAGGACTCAGTTAGCTTTCTTGACTTCCTGGGTCCAGGGAGAAGTGACTCCTTCTCTGGGTACAAGATCTGCCTCTCCACCTCAGATCAGAGCTGTACAGGTGAACCCGCACTCTGTAGGGCACCTGAACTAATGTCATGGGGACATTCCTGGGGAAATTCATGCCTACAGTTTTGCCCCTCAGGTAAACCCACTCCAGGGCCTTGTTTGCCCCTGGTCCCTGAAGTCCTTACACCTCTATGTGAGTTCATCTCAGTCTGAAAGCTGTTACGGGGACAGGAACAGGAGTGCCCAGCCTCCCTAACTGGTTTGTTAATCTCCACCTTCCTGCTCAGAGTCCCAGGCCCAGCCTTCTGTCCCGGGTCGTGGCCTCTCCTTGTATACTGTTAACATAGCATTGTGATCGAGGTGCTCGGCACTGGTAACGTTTCAGTTGTCGCGGCACTGATACTGTGGGAACGTCCTCCAACTGAATTTTCAGGAGGAGGGCTCTAGAGCAAGATCCAGAAAGAAACGCAACAGAACATGGTGCAGTGTGGAGTGCTGCGGAATGTTGAGAAAGAGAATGACATGCCTTTGGAAAATTGCTTGGAGAGGCTTATCATCCCACTGGTTAGGAGGATCCTGGAGGATTTGAGATGAAAATATAATGCACATTGTCACTTTCTGTAAATTCAGTGATACAGATCTCTAAATACCAGCTCATACTCCTATTGCGGTTGGTTGGAGGATTTTGACTGTCTGGTAATGGGATGCTCTTCCGTGTGTTGCATTTGGCCATGGAGCTAAGCACAGATTCCTGAGCAAAGACAGCAAGATTAACCTTGAGTTTCTCAGTGATGCTCAACACTGCAGTGAGCTCCCTTCTCCTGTCTCGTACCTTTCAGCTCTCCTTTTCCCCCACCACACCCATGAGCAGCCACGGGCGAGTGCTGTCTCTGTTGATCGCCATGCTGCTTTCTTGCTGCGGATTAGCAGTTGTCTGCTGTGTCACGGGCTACACCCACGGGATGCACACACTGGCTTTCATGGCAGCAGAGGTAAGATGCGGACACAGGTGTTTGCTCTGATCATATTCCAGTATGTTTTCAAGGAAGCCAGAGGGTCCCTGTCAGTTTCTTTTCACCCAAATTGATGGATATTTGGTTTTCCATGTTAACAAACATATTTTGAATTCCTCGCTTTTGTGTTGGATGCTGATTTTGAAAGGAAAAGTGTGTTATTTCATGTAATCCTTGCTATAATGTGATAAAAAGTAATTACTTGTGCCAACATTTATATAGTGCCTATTGTATGCTGGGGATTGCTCTAAATACCTTATGTGTATTGACTCATTTTATTATTCCTGTTTATGAATGGGAAGCAGGCATAGAGGGTGCAGTGAATTGTTTAAGGTTCCAGAGGGGACAGTGGTACCGTCCAAGCCGTGACTCCCTGTAGGAAGGGAAGCATTCCCCTTCAGATGTAATGAACACTGATGCGTGGTGATTGAAAAGGAAATAGTCTATAATTGTTTTTTTTTTTAGATAGGACATAAATTAAGGGTTTACAGAGTAACATAAATGAGCTATATTTTTTATTTTGAAGGAATAATCTGAGATACTCATGTATATTTTAAATTTACTTTTTAAGCCTTTCTGAATATACCAACTTTTTTCACTAGAAATAAAAATTTTGGGGGCTCCTGGGTGGCTTAGTTGGTTAAGCGTCTGACTCTTGGTTTTGGCTCTGTGCTGACAGTGCAGAGCCTGCTTGGGATTCTCCTTCCCTCTCTCTCTCTCTCTCTCTCTCTCTCTCTCTCTCTCCCTACACACATAGTCCACTCACCACCCCCACCTCCACTCCCACCCCATTATTTGTGGTACTAATTCTGAAAAATTCTTTGTCCCTCAATGGAATTGCACTTTTAAAAGATTATAGAAGACTTACCAATGTTCAAAGCAGAAAGAAATGTATTTCACATTGCTAAGAGCTAAGAGCCATCTTTTTTTCTGTTTGTTTATTTATTTATTTATTTAAATGTTTTTATTTATGAGAGAGAGAGAGAGCAAGNTGTGTGTACACACACACACACACACACACACACACACACACTCTCTCTCTCTCTCTCTCTCTCAAAATAAATAAACTTAAAAAAATATCTTTTTGGATGTCCTTACATTCAGTTGCTATATTTGGTTTTTTCCTCAGGCCAAAGACAAAATACTTTTATCTTTACCATAATTGATATTGTTAATGAAAAAGAATGAAATAATAGATTATTAAAGCTAATTAGCTAATATCAAAACACTTAAGTTTGAACTACTGTTTGAGAGTTTGTTAGAATAGGGTTAAAATTTATTAGAGTACCTCGCTGCGTCAGTTGGTGGAGTATGTGATTCTTGATCTTGGGGTTGTGAGTTGGAGCCCCACGTTGGGGGTAGAGTTTACTTTAAAATATAAATTAATAAATAAACAAAAAATTTTTTTTGGTTAATAGCATTGATTTCAGGATATAATGTAGTATAAGTAAAATTAGAAAAGGAGCACTTAAGTACTTAATAAAAACGTTTGCAATTCTAGTTGAATACTTTCTGCATATATATACTTCTCTTGAAAATATCTGTTTAAAAGGTTTTTAGCACTGATTTTTGTTACTAGTTTGCTTTAAATATATTTTATTATAAATCACCATTGCATGATACTTTGGTTTTCTTGCTGTTACTTTTGCTTTTTTTTTTTTAAAGAGAGGGAGTCGGGGGGAGGGGAGAGAGTGAGTAAGAATCTTAAGCAGGCTCCACAGGCATAGAGCCTAATGGCAGGGCTTGATCTTAAAACCATGAGATCATGACCTGAGCCAAAATCAAAAGTCAGACACTTAATGGACTGAGCCACCCAGGTGCCCCTTTACTTTTAATGTTAGGCCAAACTTTGGAAAAGGTATACTTAAAAATAAAGACATTTAAATTAGGCCTATTGGATTATACTATAGTACATATTTTTATTTTATTCTTATTTTGTTTATTTTTAATTTTTTTAAATGTTAATTTTTGAGAGAGACACAGAGACAGGGGTGAGTGGGGGAGGGGCAGAGAGAGAGAGAGGGAGACACAGACTCCAAAGCAGGCCCCAGGCACTGAGCTGTCAGCACAGAGCCCGACACGGGGCTTGAACTCACGAACTGTGAGCTCATGATCTGAGCCAAAGTCAAACGCTCAACCAACTGAGCCACCCAGACACCCCTTATTTTAGTTCATTACTATTGATTTTTTAAGATAATATGTCAGGTTACAGATTTTATATTTTGAACTTTATTATAGTTTTATATTTATACTGTTTCTCTTTGTAAAATATTTTCCATTTATAGATTAGAATTTCCAAATCTCAAACAATGTAATAGTTCTATTTTTGNGAGGGTCAGAGAGAGAGGGAGTCACAGACTGAAACAGGCTCCAGGCTCTGAGCTGCAGTCAGCACAGAGCCCGACGCGGGGCTCGAACCCACAAACCGCGAGATCATGCCCTAAGCGAAAGCCGGAAGCTTAACCGACTAAGCCACCCAGGCGCCCCTGAGGACATTTTTTTAATATCCATTTCTGTAATACAAAGTTCTACGAAGGGCTTATTTTATTTAGTTCCTTCATTCTTCTGTGTGGGCAAAGGCAGCGCACAAAGTGTTATGTGGAGAGCAGGTACTCCTCTCAGACTGTGGCACCTAAACTGTTCTCCGGGTGTAGGATCACCAGGTATTCAAATGCCCCTTGAGGTAATTGGTGATGGTGACTTCCTGCTGTATAAAATAGAAGTGACTGTCACACCACTAGCATGAACCTCGAGACTATACAGGGCATCCCCAGGAGATGGACAAGTGTAATTGGTTGTCACCTGTTATCAGGAAAAGACTCAATAAAAGTTGGGTTTCTAGGTCATGAAAATATTCCGTGAAAATTTGAAGCAGACAAAAAGTACTTGATAAAACTGTAGTTGAAGCAGGTAAAAAATAGCTGTACATGACGTCCTCAATTCTTACTTATTTTGTAACTGGAAGTTTGTACCTTCTGACCACATTCATCCGCTTCCCTAAAGGTCCCTTGAATAAAGCCGCTTTTTAATTGAACTGAGAAATGCTTGTCTTTTATCTGTTTGTAAAAGTAAGTTTGGCCTGAGCAGTTCCAAACTTTACTAAAAAGAAAAAATATACCTTTCTTTATAGTCTCTTCTTGTGACAGTGAGGACCGCTCATGTGATTTTACGGTGAGTAGAAACTAGGGAGGGAGGTGATCGAGGTCTATTCATACAGCTGATTTTAAGAAATAACCTGTATGAAATCTATACAAATGTGACTGTCCTATATCATGTTTACAACAAATTCAAATTGTAACAGTAATCACTGGAAAGATTTTTCCCTGTTCACTGCAGATACGTAATTCACCTCTGGGACCTCAACCATGAAGGGACATGGGAAGGAAAAGGAACCTATGTCTACTACACAGATTTTGTCATGGAGCTCACTCTCCTGTCCCTGGACCTCATGCACCATATTCACATGCTGGTAAGACTCCTCAGAAGGAGCTCTGACAGAGGGCAGAGGTTTGTAGAATCAGCAACCCTGGTTAGTTCTTAGCAAACACAACATTCGTGGATAAACGACGTGAGGACTATAAAAATAAATGCAGCTGCGCCCCTCTGTCTTTCTGCCACGGGGTGGGAAGCAGTGGCATGCCTCTTCGGCCAGAGCCCAGCTGAAGGAGGCGATTGCTGTCCCCCCTAGGGATTCAGTTAACTCCATGGACTCAGTCACTGATAATCCTTCTAACATGAAATTAGGACGTGTGCTCTGCACAGTTTCTATGACTTCTACTAAGTAGCAGTTACTTTGTAGGGGATCATGGGAGCTCTTGCAGTGTTAGCTTAGAGTCATAAGTTTTCTGTCGTAACAGTTAAAAAGATAGCGCCTGAACTTAATTCCTCCTACTTCGTTGTTTGCATTTTACTTTGATGTGCAAGAAATTTGAAAATTGGCTTTAGTGGTTAGCGCTTCAGTGATGGTGAGAACCAGTGTATTTGGTGGGCACTCGATTTATTATAAGCCAATTACAGTTGCATTTAAAAATTACTGGGTTAGAACCAGGACATTTCTTTTTCTTATTTAGTGCTTATGCCATTTTTTTTTTAAGTTTATTTATTTTGAGAGAGAGAGAGAGAGAGACCGAGAGAGCGCGTATGTAGCACGAGTTGGGGAGGAGCAGAGAGAGAGAATCCCAAGCAGGCTCCACACTGTCAGCACAGGGAATCTGACATGGAGCTGGATCTCAGGAACCTCAAGATCATGACCTGAGCTGAAATCAAGTATCGGATGCTTAACAGACAGCCACCCAGGCGCCCCAACACAGGACATTTCTTTTTTTCCTTTTTTCTTTTTTTAAAAAAATTTTTAAGGTTTATTTTTGAGAGAGACAGAGTGCAAGTGGGGGAGGGGCAGAGAGAGAGATGGGGAGAGACAGAATGCAAAGCAGGCTCCGGGCTCTGAGCTGCCAACAGAGTCCAACGTGGGGCTCAAACCCATGAACCTTGAGATCATGACCTGCACCAAAGTCGCCGCCTCAATCATCTGAGCCACCTAGGTGCCCCAACACAGGACATTTCAAAGTCTGCTTTTTTGAAAGTAACTTTGAAAACATACTTTAAAAAAACATGTATAGTTGTTGTTTAAATCCCCTCGCCCCAAAACAAATACCCAGAGGTAACTTAACATTTTATTGTATGTTTTTGTTTCTTTTTATATTCAGATATATCCAGTCATAAATTGAGATTATATTTTAGACATGGAGTTCAGTTTTGCTTTATTTTTAGCTAATGTATTTATCTCTATTGTCCTGTCCTCACCATAGTTCTTTCTTTAAAATTTTATTTATGTTTTTATTTTGAGAGAGAGAGAGCAGGGGACGGCAGAGGGGAGAGAGAGGGAAAGAGAGAGAGTCGTAAGCAGGACTCTGGGGCTCGGCCCCACAACCCTGGGATCATGACCTGAGCTGAAATCAAGAGTTGGATGCTTAACCGACTGAGCCACCCAGGCTCCCCTAGCCACAGTTCTAAACCATTGTAATGTCTTCAGTATAAAAATCCCATCATATAGATGTATGACGATTTAACTAACAAACCCTCATTATGGATGTTTAATTGTATTCAATTGTTTGCTATTTCACATCTTTACATAATTTTTATCACATAGCAGTGTTTTTCAAAGTTTATTATTTACTTTGATAGAGGGAGAGAGAGAGAACAAGCAGGGGAGGGGCAGAGAGAATGGGAAAGAGAGAATTCCAAACGGGCTCCATGGTGTCAACACAGAGCCCAACACGGGGCTCGATCTCACAAACTGCGAGATCATGACTTGAGCCGAAATCAAGAGTCAGTTGCTTAACCTGACTAAGCCACCCAGGTACCCCACATATTAGTTCTTTTAAGGTAGTTTTATCTTGCCTTTTTTGCTTATTTTCCCATGTAATTAATCTTTAAAAAGGTTTTACATAAAATATTGTATAATGTTAATACATAACTTTATAATAAATATAATTAGTGACTATATAGTATTATACGAATTTCCAACCCATTCCCTGCTGGGCATTTGCTGGGTTTTTTGTTTTTTGTTTTTTTTATAATTGCATGGATGGACACCTTTGTGCATGAAGCTTTTAAATTTCCGATTAGTTCCTGAGAAAAGATAGTTGATGATAGAATGGCTAGGCCAGAGAGCGTGTGCATGCTTTACGGTCGTGAGGTAAATACATGTGATTGCTTCTCGAAAGATTGTTCCCGTTCAGCTTTTCCAGCGGTAAAAGCTTCTGTTGCACACCTCCCTTCGTCACCAGCAAGCTCACACTTGTTCTTGATGGTGTATTCTGTTCTTTTTCCTCTTGTTCAGTTATTTGGCAACATCTGGTTATCCATGGCCAGCTTGGTCATCTTTATGCAACTGCGTTACCTCTTCCACGAAGTGCAGCGTCGGATCCGGCGGCACAAGAACTACTTGCGTGTGGTTGGGAACATGGAAGCCAGGTGAGCGAGCATGAGCCGATGTTGCCCAAGTGCACTCATTTTAGATCTTTCCGCATAACGGATCTCAGGTTACACGAGAACTGCTTCTGTAAACTACTTAGGAAGTGGTGAGGAGAGTAGGTGGGGGCTCCGGAAGACTGCGGGTGTGGATCCCCACGGAACTGCTGTGTGATTCGGGGGTAACTTATTTAAATCTCTGTGCCTCAGTTGCTTCCTGTCCAGGGGTGATGGCAGAGCTTTCTTCCTGGAACTGTTGGGCAGGATCAGGGGACAGTGCAGGTACCGTATGGGTATGCGGTAGCTACTCGGTAAATATTTGGTGGTTCTTACTGTGTTTTATCGTCACTGGTATAAAGCAGAGGCCTCCTTGGGCTTCTGCGCTCTAGTTTATGAAGCGGGTCTCACTTATTCCATACTCACGCATGTTTACGCACATACTCTTACTCTCACCGGAGGAGGGACTCACTTGCCAACCTGAGGGTAAACCAGGCCTGACAGTGTGAGATTAGCGGCTATCCTTTTTGTGTCCAGGGGAACAGTTTGGCTGTTTGGGGGTTTGCCCAGAATGTTCTCTCAAGTCATTTTTAGCTAATGTGTTACGTGGAAGGAACTAAGAGGCGCTGTTGTTAAGACAGAGTTAGTTTCTGTGTATGTGTATAAGTTTCTTGTTTTATGATGGGCTGTGAAGAGAAAGCAGGTGTAATATTTCTGATGGTCGGCAACATTTTACGGAAGATTCCTCCGTACCTGGTGTCAGAAGAGCGAAGTTTATAAAGCGACACACCATGAACGTGTGTGGAATTGACAGCGCCGTCTGCTGGTACATTTGTCTTTTCCAGGTTTGCGGTTGCAACTCCAGAGGAGCTGGCTGTCAATAACGATGACTGTGCCATCTGCTGGGACTCCATGCAGGCCGCGAGGAAACTGCCCTGTGGACACCTTTTCCACAAGTAGGGACTGCTGTCCTGTCCAGTGCATGTGGGTGTTTGTGCTTGGCTCACGACCAGGCCTAGCAGAGGAGGCGGGGACGTTACCTCAGGCTGGCCGTGGAGCGGGTGGTGAGGGCTCGGGGGAGCTTTGCGCGGTCCTCCTCTGCCCCTCAGCCCCTTTCCTACGCGGCAGGACTGTTCCCCACTCACAAGTCCGCCATCTTAATTTCTGGGTCTGCTAACTGTCTTCATGCTCCTTGCCAATTTTAGCTCTTAAACAGAACAAATATGCCTGTAAGATTTAAAAGAAAGGAATGGGGGGAATCCTTGCTTTCAAACAGCTCATGTGCTCCCTGGAGCAAGAGAATGTATGTTTTTCCATTTTGCCAGTGTGCAAAAGCAGCACCAGAACAACACGCCAGTGCAGTGGGCTGAGTTGGGGACTGGACCGGGACCGCGGAACAGTCCAGAAGAGCTGTGACTGTATTATCAGGGATAACAACACAGGATCTTCAGAAGATCCGTAAGATTGTACCAGTTCTGTGCGGGGACAGGTTTGTTCCTCTCCCAGGGAGTGATCTTTTTTGCATATTAAGAAAGTTTTCATTTTTATATCTTTAACCTTCCTTTTTTTAGATTACCAAATAATTTTTCTTCTCCTTTTTTAATACTGGAAGGGGTTTGGAGCTGGAGTATCAGAACTGAACACATTTTTGATAGAATTTTGTGTGTGCCAGGTGCTGTGTTGGGGTCTGGGGGTGACACAGAAACCACAGACATGATCTCTGCTTTCATGCAGCTTACAGCCTAACAGAGGAGATGAACATGAATTAAGCAGGCACATTTCTGAATGTATAATTATAAACTGAGCTAAGTGCTCTAAGGGAAAGGAACGTAGTTCTTCAGAGCTTGTAGCAAAGGAATCTGACTCAAGCCTAGACGAAGTGACTCTCGGTGATGAGTGGGAGTTGAATCAGCAAAAGGATAGAGATCCTCTAGCAGGACGGAATGAGGTGTGTGGAGGGAAGGGGAGAAGAACCGGTGTGACCGGGACTTGGATTATAAGAAGGAGTGGCATTTGCTGATGCAGAAGCAGGCAGGAGCTAGAGCCTGCAGGGGCCTGAGGGCCAGCGGAAAAGGGGAGAAGTCACTGACGGGTTTAGGAGGGGTTGGGGATCAGATTTGCAGCCTAAGAAGATCAGGAGCACTAGTTAGTAATGGCCGCAGTAGTTCGGGCATGTGCTGAGAGTAACTTGGGCCACAGTGGTGGAGGGGGTTGGGGAGCAGTAGACAGATCATGGGATCGGCGTGAGAAAGGAATGGTTATCAGGGCTTCTGGTTTTGCGGCTGTGCAAATGCATGTCTAGCACTGCTATTAGTTGAGATTGGAAGACCTGAGAATCCACACACATTTCTCCAAAGTTGCTGGGAGGCGGTTGGGAAGAATAACTCCAAGAGTGTACTTCGGTCTTGAAGAAATGTAAAGCGCATGATTAGGTTAAGTTTTGCATTTGCTTTCTTGATTAAGGCAAAATTCATGCAACATACAATTAACATTGCAGGGGCGCCTGGGTGGCTCAGTCGGTTAAATGTCCGACTTCGGCTCAGGTCATGATCTCACGGTTTGTGGGTTTGAGCCCCATGTTGGGCTCTGTGCTGACAGCTAGCTCAGAGCCTGGAGCCTGTTTCAGATTCTGTGTCTCCCTCTCTCTCTGACCCTCCCCTGCTCACGCTGTCTCTCTCAGAAATAAAAAAAAAAAAAGTTAACATCATAAAGTGTGCAGTTCAGTGGCATTTAGTGCATTCCACCAAGTTGTGCAGCCACCACTTCTTTCTAGTTTCGCAAGTTTTTCATCATCACAGAATAATACCCCACACTCCTTAAAGTAATCACCCGCCATTTCTTCCTCCTCCACCGTGCAGCCACTCATCTGCTCTGTGTCTGTGGATTTGCCTGTTATGGATGGGTCATAGAAAAGGAATCCTGTCTTTGTTTTGTGACCGGCTTCCTTCACTGCGCAGAATGGTTTCACATCCCAAGTGTCAGCAAATATCAGCACTTCATTCCTTTTTTTTTTATGGCTGAATTAAAAAATGATAATTTTATAATAATTAACTTATTTACCCATTCACGTACTGATGGGCTTTTGGGCTATTTCTACTGCTTGGCTATTGCAAATAATGTGATCAAATTTGTAAACAAGTATCTGAGTACCTGTTTTTAATTCTTTGGGCTATACAGCTAAGAGTGGGATTCTGGGTCCTATGTATTTTAGTGTTTACCTTCTTGAGGAACCACCTAACCGTTTTCCACAGCAGCTACACCATTTTGTATCCCGCTGGCAGCGTGCGAGGGTTCTAATTTCTTCACGCTATGTATTATTTCACATTTATTTTTCTGTTTTATAGCTATCCTAGTGGGAAGTGGTATCTTGTTGGGATTTTGATTTGTACTTCCTTAATGACTGCTGATGTTGAGCATCATGCTTGTTGGATATTTGTGTATCTTCTTGGAAAATGTCTGCTCTAAGCCCTTTTTTGAATTGGGTCGTTTGGTCTTTTTGTTGATAAGTTGTAAGCGTTCTTTTTAAATTTTGGATACCGAACTTCCATCAGATGTTATGATTTGCAAATATCTCTTTCTGTAGGCTTTTCTTTTCAGGTTCTTGACACCGTCCTTTGATGCACACAGATTTTTCACTATTATGAATTCCAATGTACCTATGTTTTTCTTTGGTTGCTGATACTTTTAGTGTCAAATCTAAGAATCCAATGCCAAATCCGAGGTCATGAAGATTTACCCCTGTGTTTTCTGCTAGTAGTTTCATGGTTTTAGCTCTTATATTTAAGTCACTGATCCATTTTGAGTTAATTAAAAAAATTTTTTTAAATGTTTATTCGTCTTTGAGAGAGAAAGAGAGAGACAGAGACAGAGAGACAGAGACAGTATGAGTGGGTAAAGGGCAGAGAGAGAGAGGGAGACACAGAATCTGAAGCAGGCTCCAGTCTCCGAGCTGTCAGCACAGAGCCCAATGTGGGGCTTGAACCCATGAACCGTGAGATCATGACCTGGTCGAAACCAAGAGTCAGACACCTAACTGACTGAGCCACCCAGGTGCCCCTTTTTTGAGTTAATTTTTGTACATGAAGTGAGGGAGGGGTCTGACCTCATTCTTTTGCATGTGGTTGTCCTGTTGTCTCAATTGTTGAATCTCTTCTTTCCTTATGGTATGGTCTTGGGACCCTTGTTGAAATCAGTTGGCCATAGATGTTTGGGTTTATTTCTGGACTCTCAATTCCAGTGGCCTGCATGCCTGTCTTTATTCTAGTACTATGCTCTTTTGATTACTGTGAATTTGTAGTACATTTTGAAACTGGGAAATGGTGAGTGCTCCAACTTTTTCTTATTCCATATTGTTTTGACTTGTTTGGGGCCCCTGAAATTCTGTATGAATTTGAGGATCCATGTTTCCATTTCTGCAGAAAAGGCCATTGGAATTTAATAGGGATTGTGTTGAATCTGTTGATCACTTTGGGGAGTATTACTGTTGTAAGAATATTATGTGTTTCAAGCCATGAACATTAATGTCTTTCTTTTTATTTAGATAGTCTTTAATTTCTTTTGGCAATCTTTTGTAGTTTTTAGTGTCAAGTCTTTCATCTCCTTGGTTAAATTTATTCCTAGGTATTCTGTGCTTTTGGATACTGTTGTAAATGGAATTGTTTTAATTTCCTGTTTGGATTATTCATTTCTGCTGTGTAGAAGCATAGCTGATCTTTACACATTGCTCTTATACTGTGCAACTTTACTGAAGTCAGTGATTAGCTCTATTGTAGTTTGTGTGTGTGTGTGTGTGTGTGTGTGTGTGTGTATTGTTTGGGATTTTCTATAGTAGGATCATATCATCTGTGAATAGAGCTGGTTTTACTTACTTTTTTATTATTTGGAAGTCTTTATTTCTTTTTCTTGCCTAATTGCTCTGGCTAGGACTTGATGTACAGTGTTGAATAGTAGTGGTGAAAACAAGATCCTTGTCTGTTCCAGAGCTTGGAGGAAAAGCTTTTCATCTTTTACTATTGAGTATGAGATTACCTGTGGGTTTTTCATGAATGTATTTTATCATGTTAAGGATGTTGCCTTCTATTCCTAATTGCTGAATGTTTTTATCATGAAAGAGTGGTCAGATTTGTTAAATGGTTTTTCTGCCTCTATTGAGATTATCATATGGTTTTTTTCTATGTTTTTTTTTTCTGTTGTTCTAGTGTATGTTACACTGATTCATTTTCTTATGTTCAACCTCACTTGCATTCCTAGGATAAATCCCTCTTGTTTGTGGTATGTGATCATTTTAATGTGCTGTTGGGTTTGGTTCACTGGTGTTTTGTTGAGGATTTTTGCATCTACATTTATAAGAGATACTGATCTGCAATTCTCTTGTGGTATCTGTGTTTGGTTTTGAAATCAGGGTAATGCTGGCTTCATAGTACACGATGGGGAGGCTTATATCCTATATTTTGGAAGATTTTGAGTAGAATTGGTGTTCATTCTTCTTCACATATTTGGTAGAGTTCACCAGTGCAGCCGTCTGGTCCTGGGTTTTTTCTTTCTGGGAGACTTTTTTACTGACTCAGTTTCTTTACTGTTGGCAGTTTTCTATTTTGAGTCATTTTAGGTAATTTCTTTGTTTGTAGGAATTTGCCCATTTTATCTATATTCTCTGATTTGTTGGGTTAAAATTACTTACAGTTTTCTGTTATAATTTTTACCATTGCTGTCAGGTTGGTATTAATGTTCCTACTTTCTTTTTTTTTCATACTTTCATTTTTGATTTTAATTATTTATATCTTTTCTTAGTGCTGGTAAGNAACCAGCTTTTTGTTTCATTGATTACTCCATTGTTTCTCTGTTTTCTATTTTCAGTTACCTATGCTCGAATCTTTATTATTTTCTTCCTTCTTCTGGCTGTAGGTTTCTTTGCTCTTTTCTAGTTTCATAAATCTAAAGTTAGGCTATAGATTTGAAGTCTTTTTTCTTTCTATGCATTTTTAGCTATAAAAGTCTCTGAGGCATTGCTTTTGGTGCATCCCATAAATTTTGGTATATTATGTTTTTTATTTCATTTGTCTCAGTATTGTCTAATTGCTCAAGGGTTTAATTTTTAAAACACTCATCTGCCTTGGTTGAGTGAACAACACATATATAGGACCTCTTGGTTTGCCCTACTTTGTAGCTCTGGTTAATAGAATGGGAGCGAGTTTGTGGGATGATAGTTGTTTGATGCTGGTCTCAGCCTGTCGATAATCAGTATCGGGGCTGCATTGGCCTTTGTGGTTCTTATTAAACTTGAGGGAAAAAGTTTGTAGTCACAGGTCTTAGAAAGCACATAGCGCACTGGGGCCACACAATGAGATTGTGGGTAGGGTGAAAGTGTCGGACCGGGGTTCTGCTTTTATTAGGCTGCTTTTATTAGGGTGAAGGGTAGAGGCCTAGGGCTTCATGGCCTCATGCTTTCTTGGTGAATTTAAAACATAAGAATAGGAGTTTAAAGCACAGAAAGAGAAGACACAGCCTGTCCACTTGATCAGTTTTCAAAATCAACCAAGATCTCTAAAACAAACGGGGGTAAGGGAGATGGGGCTGGCTCTTTGTTTAGTCATGTGGCTGGCAGTGTGTGTATTCGAGACAGTCATCTTTGAAGTGGAGCTCAGGCTTTCAAAGCTTAAAGCAGGCACTTGCACTACAAAAAGAAAAGCTGTCTGTCAGGGCTTAATACTGCAGTAATCAAGGGCAGATCTGTTTTAATTTGTGATAAGACTTAATGTCTAGATTCTAGCAGATTGTATAGCTAGATAATTTGTTTTGATAGAGGATGTCTTTGCAAGCTTTCATTCAGAGTCCGACAAATATTCCATTACACTGAGGTATCACTTAGAAGGAGGAGAAATACTCTTTCGATAGAGTAGTATTATAGTTAGAGAGAAAAATACGTGTTTTCTCTGAAGTTTGGTTTCTTTAGCTGTGAAAGTCTAACATTTTATTTTTAAGGCAACTGTATCTAGTCCTCACCTAGGAGTTTTCGGGCTATTATATTTAATGTGGGAGGTTTTCACAGAATATGAAATTAGGTTTGCTTCTGAAAAGTGTGTCACAATGTGGCATTATTGGAGAGCGCCCAGGATCTTAACATCCTTCGGTAGTCCCACACAGGGCTAATTTTACGGGTGGTCTGATTTAAGGGTGTTCATTAGGGAAGTGGACTTGTATTAATTAATTATCTACTTATTTATTTATGAGAAAAGGAAACAAACTTTTAAAATACGTAATCATTGATTTGGCTGACTTAAATGATCGCAAACAAGTACTTTATTTATAGCTGATGTATATTTCAAATGTGGTAGTGTTGGCTGTACACCTTCAGTGTTTTGTCACATTACTGTCATAAACTCTTCTGTGCGGAGATAGTCAGATGTGGCTCCATCTTGGCCTCAGGGAGAATTTTGATACCTAAGTACTAATAGGTTCCCAGAGGTTCTAGGGATCATCACATTAGGGCGAGGCTCTCTTTCATAACTTTATATGTGCCCATGTCCCTGGAAACTAAAAATGACACTGAGGAAGTGAGCACTTTTTATTCAGTCCCTCCTTGAACTCTTAGAAGAAAGATAACGTGTTATGGGGTGGGAAGCCTTCTTGAGATCTTAGAAGAAAGGTCATGTATTGTTATAAAATAGGAAGGAACCTTAGAAGATCACTTCATCCAAACTTTTTGATTTTGTTAATACATTTCCTGTTAATGACAACACAAGTAGTTATCATGTCTGGCATAATTAGGGTATTGTCGTCTTCTGAAAGAGGGGGTAGAAGAAGCTTCCAGCCTTGTTGGGAAAGCAGAGGGCTGGAGAAGCTGAGGTGGCAGGTGTAAGGGAGGGGTCATAAGTAAGTGAGATGAGGGTGGCGTGAGGACATAGGGGTTGTGATGCTGGATGAGGTACCTCAGCAAATGTACTCTTAGCAAATAATGGTCTTGGGAGTGAGCTGGAAGGAGAGGAGCTGTAGTTAGACATCTTTGAAGTCAAGAGTTTGAAGAGAAGGCCAAGATCATGACCGTGTTAGTGAGTAGCTAAAGTAGAGTGAGAACAGATTGTTGGAGTAGAAGATTCAAAGACGTAAGAGGCTAGGGTGTTGGGTGATTCAGCCACATGGATTTTGAAGTAGTCAATGGAGTTGGAAAGGAAGATGTGATGGAGTCTTATTGAAGAAGGGTCATGACCAGGCGCTCGGTAAGTGATCACGTATGTTGATGGATTAACGTTCACAGAACACACTAGAAGTATATGAGTAAAGTTACTGTCAACAGATGTTTCTCAACATTTAAATTTCACTATTGGTAAATAGAAGCCAAAGTTGCAGCATATTTGCTACATTCAGAGTACTTTTGATGAGTTCTCATAAAATGCTAAGGATATCTTATTTTGGACTTTCCGGTAGCTCCTGCCTTCGTTCCTGGCTAGAACAAGACACCTCCTGCCCAACATGCAGAATGTCTCTTAATATCGCTGACAATAACCGGGTCCGGGAGGACCATCAAGGAGAGAACTTGGATGAGAATTTGGTTCCTGTAGCAGCCGCCGAAGGCCGACCTCGCTTAAACCAACACAATCACTTCTTCCATTTTGATGGTTAGTTTCAACCTCTAAAACCATACCTAAGGGGTTTTCTCCCCTAAGGGGATGCTCGTTTAATTATAAATTGCCCTGTGTAGGCCAGTTTAATAGAAATATTTCCATCTCGATTGAAAATGTTCAGTAGGCATGGATGGCACTGGGGAGTTACTCTGTGCCAGGCATTTGCTGGATTGTGTGTGAATATGGGGGTGGGGGAGGAAGTGGAGGGGGAAGGGGAGGAGGAGGAGGAGGAGGAGGAGGAGGAAGAATTAATATGAACTCAGCCAGGACTATGAGGACCACACTTAATGATAGTTAACCATTGATGATAATTTATTGCATCAGTGTAGTACTTATGAAGGGCCATTGAGTAGACTTTACAGTGAGTACCAGTGAGCAGAATCAGAGCTGGAACCTTTTTCTCATCCGTAAAATATGAATATTCTGCCTCTCAGCAGTTTTGAGAGGAGTTTAGTAAAAACCCTACTTAAAATTCTGAAGCCATGGGCCCCACACCAGGGGCTAGTTGATCATCCTTTAATTCATGTTGCAATAAGCTGTTGCGGATTCTCATCCCTTCCGATAGCACTGAATTCCATGAATTCATATTGTTACCATGAAACAGGCATCCCTGGGATTTTGTTAGGAGGGCTGCTGTCCTCATCTGTGATTTGAGTTGTTGGGGGTGGAGCATGGTGGGAGCCATGGAGAGTTGGTGAGACCCCTCATGGGAGGATCAGGGGCTGTCGGGTCCTGTCACTGAGCCTGGGAGGTGAGGTGGCGTGGCTGGCTGGGCCACGGGCGCCGGAGGGCTGAGAGGCAGCTTTGTTGGCTGTCGCTTAAGGCCTCTCCCAGGTAGGACTTCTGAAACAGGCCAGCAGATCTTGCACTTGCACTTGGGGCCCAGCTGTATAAGCTGTTACTCTATGAATGTTTACTAAAAATATAGTCAAATAGAAAAGTCAACTTTGTTTCTCCCTGGTAACTACATGAAATAAGAATCCAGTTTTTTAACAGCCACATTTTTGTTGGGCAAGACTTGAGACAGCCATGGAACCTGTTTTTATATTCCACGCCTCAGTGCTTTTTGTGAAGGAAAGCAAAATAACCCCTCAACATGTGGCTTGATATCACGTGATTGCACAGCCAATACTTGGGGGTGTTTTAACTTAGGGTCCCCCTTTTCTTGGGGAAATGGCAGTAGCAGCAGATCTCTTGGTGCGTTTAGTCCACAATCCTGTGTCGTGGGACTCCTTGAAAAGAATTTCGAATCGAGTCAGAAAACCAAGGTCTTTAAATCACATGATGCAGTAGAAAATACCTCATGATAACAGTTGGGAAACTGATGTCTCCACATGGGTGGTTTGTGGACAGCGTGACAGGAGCACGAGCCCCTCTCTTATAGCAGCCCTAGAGCCTTGAAAGCTTTCCTTCTGTGCCAGGCAGAGAGCAGAGTGACCTGTGGGTTCAGGGCCTCTGGAAAGCGGGAGGGCCTAGTGGTGAGGGAGTCTGGAACCTGGGTGTCTGGTTGCAAATCCACCGTAATTAAGTTGTGTGATCTTGGGCAAGTCATCTGATTCGTGAGCGCCCTCGGGACGAAAGACCACGGGAACCGAGTCATCTCTGAGAAGAGTAAAATGGGGTAAAAACACCGATGATTCAGTGAGCTCATCCATGTGAAATACTTGGAACAAAAGGCCTGGCACAGGGGAACCAGCTGGGGTCCCAGAGTGGCCGATCCCAGGCCGGACCACACAGGGTACAAGATCTCTAACTTGCACCGGTTCTCGTTTGTCTTAGGGTCCCGGATCGCAAGTTGGCTGCCAAGTTTCTCCGTTGAGGTGATGCACACCACCAACATCCTAGGCATCGCGCAGGCGAGCAACTCCCAGCTGAATGCGATGGTAAGGGCCGCGCTTTGGGGTGGTTAGTGATCCCGGGGGCGCTGGACGCTGTGTGTGCCGGGGGCTCCACTCTGTCCGAGTAGCAGCGTTTTCAGGGGCCTGTTACATAGGTACTGGGACCACTTCAGTTCATGTGTTTTAAAATTTGAAATTGCTTTGGAAACCAGCCTTCAGTTTAAATATTATTTATTTATTTTGAGAACGAGGGAGAGAGAGAGACAGAGGGAGAGAACCCAAAACAGGCTCTACGCTCAGTATAGAGCCTGATGTGGGGCTTGATCCCACGACTGTGAGATCATGGCCTGAGCCAAAGTCAGGAGTCAGACACTTAACTGACTGAGCCCCGCAGGCACACCCCACTTCTGGTTTAGCTGTATGGCAGATCATCTGTCCGTTTCTGAGCGCTGCTGTATTCGCTCTGCTGTGATCTAGGCCAATCTTGGGGTTCTGCTTGATTTGAGCCAAAAATATAAGGAGACTTAGTGACTGGAGAAGATGACGGGCCTTTTATTAAAAGTTGTATGAGGCCTGCTAAATGTGTTTTCCTGACCCCCCTTTTCCTCTCCCAAATAAGTACACACAAACGCACCCACACACGTCTATGGGTATATGCATATATCTATATACCTTGAGATACGGAGGCACGCAGACTGTTAACTCAAGGATACTGTTCAAATATCTTCTGTATTTCTCTAAAGCTCTGCCATATGGCATGTATTTTTGTTTCAGAGAAACATGTCATTATCATTGCAACGTAGTGTTCGTTGTGATCCTGAATGCGGGACTCTTAAAATGCTAACTACTGTAGTTCTGCTTAGATAGGGCTGCCGGCTGACCCAGTAAGCCTGCTCCATCCTTCAGAGAGGCACCAGTTCATTTGTTCGTTCATTCCTTTATCCTGATGTATTTAGTTACTTGACAAGTCTGTACTGCGAGCCTGCTCCCGCAGCCGGCACAACGCAGTGTGAAGGGTTGCATAGCACCTGCCACGTGAACCAGGTGGATGTGGGCCCCACTTGCAGGAAGTGTAGATTCCAGCTGGGGAGACTGGTTATAAACACAGACAAGTAAGATTGTTGCTGATGCCGCGGGCGCTCTGAAGGCAGTAAGGCCGGCAGTGAGGCGGAGTTGGAGCTTGTAAGGGCTGTTTCAGTGGAGGAGTCTGAGGAGTTGTGACACACGCCGAGTTTGCAGAGCCGGGTCCTGGCAGGGGTTAGTAGGCCACAGTTCAAGTATTAGAAGGCTGTTCAAGGCCTTTTTCCTCCCACAGGGACCTGACGGGACATTTACAAGAATGATTTGCTCCTGAGAGACCGGGTTATAGAGGGGCAGGGATGGGAGCAGCGAGCCTAGTTAGGGGGCTATACCATGATGCAGGTGAGAAAAGATGGTGGTGTGGACCAGGGCGTTGGCAGTAAGAATGAAAAGAAGGGGCAGCTTGAAGACACTTTGGGACAATGCGCTGACAGGACTCGACAACACTTTACTTTGGGAGAGCAGACGGTGGGCCTGCGAACCGAGATGGGCGGAAGCAGGGCTGAGGACAGGGCCTCGGCTGTCCCCCAGGAGGTGAGCCGTCCACATGTAGGTGCCCCGTAGGCGTCTGGGCCTCGCCGAAGCGGTCGGGCTTGAGGTGGACGCTGGGAGTTCTCGGTCTGCAGGCGCTCCTGGAGGCGGGAGCAGTCTCTTCCTGGGAGAGGATGCGGCTCACAAGGAGGAGAGGCCTCCGTGCCAAGGGCTGGCAGAGAGGGAGGAGCCACGTGGTGACTGAGGAGGAGGGAGACCGGGAGAAGGTGCCAGGCGAGCGTGTGGGGATTCTTAGAAGGTGAGGTCGGAGGAGGACGTGTTGGATTTGGCCGAGTGTGGCGGTTGGTTAGCTGCGGAGGAAGAGGCCGTCTCCGTGGCCTGAGGGATGGCTACTCAGGGCGGGTGGGGAAGGGAGTGCGCACTGCAGAAACCGGGTCCCGCGGCGTGTTGTAAAAGGGAGCGGAGCAGTAGACATGGTAACTGGCGAGGGTTATCTGTCAGGGGAGCTTTTGGCTCTTCAAAAAAATTTTTTTCAAAGGTTTTTGAGCAGGTCCTTTATATGCAAGTTTCAGAAGCTATCGGGGAGGATCCGGGGGAGTCACACTCCCATCCTTTGGTCCATCCGCCCAGCCCCCGGCCCAGGGACGGCTGCAGAATCACAGTTTGTCTCTGTGACTGGCTCACTTCACTGGCCCCAGCGCCCTCCGAGTTTGTCCATGTGGTAGCAGGGCTCAGAGTTTCCTCGTAGGCCGAACGGTATTCCGTTGTGCGGGGAGATCACACGTCGCTTAAGTGTCCGTCCGCCAGTGTCCGCGTGGGTTGCTCCCACTTTGGGCTGTCGGACGGCGCGCTGCGATGAGCGTGGCCGTGCAGGTTCTAGTCTCTGTTCTCGGTTCTCGCGTCTTCTGAGTCCCCATGGGTCTTTATCTTAAAGATCAATTGGGAAGCATGCTTGGGGTGCGAATAGGAATGATTGCTAGAGGGAGAGAGGGAAGGTGGGGCGCCAACAGGAAAGTAAAGATGAAAGAGCAGAGACTGAACTAGAGGACGGGGTTGGGAGCCGGAGCAGGACAGAGGCATTCGCCTTTGTTAGGAGGGAGCGAGGTAGCTCCAGGGCGTCACTAAGATGTGGCTTAAATGGAAGGCCTGGCCTGTGATAACCAGCAGGCGGAAGCAGCCTGAGTGTCCTCAGGAGAATGGATGAACGGATTGGGAAAGTATAGTACGTGCATACGATGGAGTATTAGCCAGCCTGTAGAAAGCAGGAAACCTCATCACTGCTCCAACATGGATGAGCCTCTGGGACGATCTGCTGAATGAAATAAGACCATCAGAGAAAGACAAACACTGCACGTTCTACTCCGGTGATGGATCTGGATTAGTCACGCTCTTAGGGACAGAAATTAGAACCAGGGGCTGGTGGGGAGGGCAATGGGCAGTCGCTGTTCAGGGTTTCAGTTTTGCAGGGCAGCACAGTTGTAGAGATCTGTTGCATGGCCATTTGTATATGGTTCGCCCCACCGTACCCTCCAACATGGTTGAGATGGTTGTATGTTTTTGACCATAATAATAACGGAAAAAGGCCTGGGTTCCTGCTGGCTCTTGCTTCCTCAGGGAGGCCCTCAGCCACGTCGGCAGTGTGTGTGAGTGGCATAGATGGTCTGCAGTGTGGCGGCCACCCACTGGCTCGTGTCAGGCGCCACGTGTGGGCTTCAGGGTCTGGCAGCTTTTGAAAGCTCTGCCTCACCTGCTCCCTAAACAGTCAGAATGATGGGCACATACCCCTCGAGGAATAAGAATTGTTCTTGGGGTTGGTGTGTTTAGAATTCTCTGATAGGCCCTGGCTGGTCGTTGTCCAGCTCTAGGATGGATTGGAATAGCCTATTTTTAGCATAATCAATTTACTAGAACCATACATTTTTTATAAAGATCCAATATTTAATTCGCTGGGTTTCCTGGAAGAAAAGCTTTGGTCTGGGAAATGGATCTCAGGCACGCTACTATTTGGGCAATGAGGGGAAGCTGTTGAAGAGTGGAGAAGAATGTTACCTGACTGTCTAGGTTTTACAGACTCTTCTCCACTTAGTGTTCATTTGACCTGGGGGGAAAGTGATCAGCTCCCATTCGTAGAAACCCTGAGGGACCCAGGAGTTGGAGGGGGTGGGGGCGTGGGTCCCACTGCTGGGCTCTGCCTCTCTAGCCCTCTCACCCCAGTGACACTAAGCGAAGCTTTGTGTGTGTTTCACCCTGGTCTTTGCACTCAAGGCCCTGACGTTGGGCGCCTTCCCCTCCTTGTGCCCTTATAACACGATGTCCTGAGGAGCTAATTATAAGGTGGTGTATATAAGGTATATATAAGGTCATAGACTTCCCTTTGCCTCTAAAGCAATCACATTTTTCCTGCTCTTTTTGTTCTTTTGATCATTGGGGCTTTTCCACCAATAAAACCATGAGCATAAGGATTGTAAGATGATACACATACCTGAGAAACAAAATCTGGGCCTTTGATGCGAATATGGGTGGTGGTATGCTTGGAGACCTGTGCCATCTTCCCCAGACACAGGCTGCCGCTCAGAACCCCAGGCAGATTCAGAGACGTTTCTAGAGCGCGGTTTGAAACCCACAGCTCTAGTGTTACGAATTTACATTCTTTATAATCTTTTTTTTTGGATGGTGGTATAATTTACATAGGGTAGATTCACCCTTTGTGGTATCCAATGCTGTGTATTTGGTCAAACTCCTACGATGGTGTGGCCACCACCATACTCATCGTATAGAAGAGTGCCACCTCCCCTCCCCCCCAGATTCCATTGTGCCCTTTTGTAATCACTTCCTCTCCCTACCCTCCACCTCTGGCAACCACTTACCAGTTTTCTGTCCCTTTAATTCTGCCTGTTCTAGAATGTCCTTATAAAGTGCTTAGCCTTTTGAGCTAAGCTCTTTCACTTAACCTGATGCATTGGAATTTCATCCATGTGGATGTGTATCAGAAGTCTGTTTCTTTTCGGCATTATTCTTTAAGGAGAACATGTTTTTATACCTGATTTATACTGCGCTTTAAAATGAATACTTTTTGAAACTGGAATATTCTAGTCGAATCTGTTTCAGGATCCAGCCGGATTTCCGTGCTCTTTTTATTTTGAAATCATTGCTGTCCCAAGCTCCCTGTTTGTCATCCTGGACGAATGCTAGAATGAGTGAGGTTTGATGGTGGCCAGCAGAGTAGAGGGGCGCCTTGCCTGTGTGTTCAGGGCAGGATGCCAAGTTCAGTGCCCAGAGCTTGCCATGCAGCACGGCGCCAAGGAGTAACTGTTGGAGGTGAACGTTTCCAAGGCTTCCGTATTTGTGTTCCTACAGGCTCATCAGATTCAAGAAATGTTTCCCCAGGTTCCATACCACCTTGTGCTGCAGGACCTCCAGCTGACACGCTCGGTAGAAATAACAACAGACAACATTTTAGAAGGACGGATTCAAGTACCATTTCCCACACAGGTATGCTGGGGTTTTATGCCTGAAAAGTGGATTCTGTCTTCACAGAGATTTAATCCTGTAGATGAACTCTTACGATATGAGGAGGGGTTTCTGTGAAGTTCCTCACTTTCCAAAGTTTCTTTGAGGAGAGGCCCATCTAGGAGGCTCAGACTAAGACCAGGACAAGAGTGTTTGGGCGATGTTTATACAGACACACACCGCAGGTCAGCCGGCCCTCGCCTGTCCAGGAGGTCATAGCCTTGGTTCCTCCGGCCAGGGATCGGCAACCTTTCTCTGTAAAGGGCGGATAGGCTTAGGCTCTGAGAGTCCCGCGGCCCCGTGGTCACGTCTCAGCTGTGCCACGTAGCGCTGCAGCAGCCATGGACAGTGTGCGAGAGGATGTGCCGGACCATGTTCTAGCAAACATTTATTCATAGAAGTAGGTGGAGGGTGCATCTGGCTGCAGGCCAGAGCTGACCCCCAGCTCTAGGACGTAATACCTTCTGTCTCTCGTTGGCTTTGCACATTGGTGGGGTTTTCATAGCTGTAATGGCTAGGTGATGCTTATACTTCTGTTTTTAAAAGGTCACATTTCCTGGCCCATTGTACAACCTCTTTGATTGGTACAAGAAATATTAACATTTGATTTATTTACTCTCATGTTGATTATTGGAGTAGATTTGACATACAATGTTATATTAATTTCAGATGTACAGTAGCGATTTGACACAGTATTAACATTTTGAAGCAAGCTTTCTGGCAGAACCAGGGGATATGTATGTGACCAGTGAGTCATCTAACAAGAAATTACTCACCTTCATGTATAAGAATATATGGAAATCTGTTAATAAAATCCTAATACTTGAGAATCTTTCAAGAGAGAACAAGCCTAGAGCATGGAGTCAAATGGGCTGATGTTAGACTTGCCTTCTCTGTCCTTCCCTATCTGACCTGACTGTTGGCTTTGGATTATCCAGCAGCAGAGCCTGGGACAAGGATTCGAGTGCCAGGGGTTCATTTGGGAAGGTTGCAGGAAGCGCAGGCAGCAGGTGGGGCTGCGAGATGGCGGTGGGGGAAGGCTGCCAGGAAGGGTTTGTTACTTAGCAGGTGACCGTCGTGGATGCCTAGAGCTTGATCCCACCGGGGCCTCCGGAGCGGTGGCGCAGGAGCATTTATATGCCATCTGCTGGCTGACGGCTGCTTGAGGGGGTGGGGTGCACAGTGACCTTGTGAAACCAGAGCGAGCTCTTGGGCAGTGAATGACAGAAGCTGGGCGGCCAGCACTGATGTGACAGGACCAGTAAGGAGAAGAGCAGGGCCCCGGAGCGTCTGTGGCCTTGGCCAAGATCTCAGACCAGCTAAGAATGGGAAGAACGACAGTACCTACTTTACAGGGTGTTAAATGGTCATGTTGGGTTTCTGCAAGTGTTCAGTGTTCCCTGCTGTTGACTTGTCACTGTCGTGCGGTCACTGTCCCTGAGGAGACACTGAATGCAGAGCCAGTTGATAACTCAGGCTCAGGCTCCCTTGTCTTCTCTTCGATCTTAGTAGCATCTTCATTTCTTTGCTGCTGCAGACTCTATCAAAAGCCCAGACTGTGCTGGGGACCAGTGCTCCCTCTGCACCCCCAGGCTTTCCCTGGCCCTGTCCCATAAGCCCCTGGGCAGCTCTGTACCATCTGTGGTGCTCTGTCTCTTGCAGCGCTCCGACGGCATCAGGCCCGCGCTGAACAGTCCTGTGGAAAGGCCAAACGGAGACCAGGAGGAGGGAGAGGCTTCTGTGCAGGTAAGGCGTGCACGCGGGGGTGACAGTGTACGGGGCGGGGCCGTCATGTGGTGCCCAGCGGTGGCCTTCAAGTCCTGCTCCTGATGTTTGTGAGGCCTTGGGCAGGGGTGTCAGAGAGGCCTTGTGCCACATCGTCGCGCTGTGTCAGGGTAGCAAACCCAGCTGTGCCCACGCCATGGCCTGCCGCCCGCCCCCCGGGCCTTATCCTTGGGAGCTGGAGGAGAACGAGTCATGCTGTCCCCGGGCCAGCCCTGCCGTCTGGAGCTTGAGCCATAGCCCTAGGAGGGGCAGGGGGAAGCCGGGCGCGGGCAGGACTCGGGTGATGGGACTCCTCCGAACCCAGACAGAGACTGACGGGGGCTCGGCTCTCTCTGGCTGAAGCCGCCGAAGTCTTCTCCCCGACACTCCCTTGGCCAGCTCAGCATTTCCAAGTGCTTCCGTGCACTTCACGCAAATGAGACGCCCTGAGAGGTGTAGGGGTGGGGACGGGTGTGGTTATCTTGAGAGCCAGATCGGCCTGGATATCCACTTCGGGTGAGTCGAGGTGGCCGTCCCTTCCGAAGGCAGCTCCTCTGTCTAGTCTCCAGAGGTGCCCCCCTGCCCCATGCTCTCAGCCCCCCCAGCCTGGGGCTTCTGGCTCACACCCAAATGATTCCCATTTGCTTAATCACCACACTTTCCAGAAACTTTCTGGAAAGTAAAGTATTTTACTTGGTATTCACCGCAAATGAGCCTGTCTCTGTGCTGCTGTGTCTGTGACGTGGGGCTTCCCACACGAGGGGCTGGTGTGAGGCTGACGCGGGGGCTGCCTTGTCCACCAGTGTCGTTCGGGGGTCTTCCCGAAGCAGCTGCTCTGATGGATGAATGCCACGGAAGCTGCTTTCACCTCACTCCTTGCATGCTTTTCCCTGCAGATAGGGAGCCCGAGAAACTAGACTTTCTCAAGTCCGTTGCTGAGTTAAATTTTTCACGCCCAAATCCACGTCTGGATTACGCAGCATTTGTGAAGTGGCACCTGGGTGCTGAAGAAGGAATTCAGTTTTGCCTTCCTGGGTGTTTGGGTGGCATAGCAGGCCCAGCTTAGATTTGAGTGCTAGGCTGGCCAGGGGCCCCTGGGGGTGGAGCACGTTCCATTTCTGTCCTGATCCCCAACTCTGTTTTTGTAGTTAGTGCGGAGATTTCTGAACTTTTCCTAGCACAGTGAAGGGAATGTACTTGTTTCACAAGGAACGTGCTGTATGGTGTTTCTGGTTGTTCTTAAGACGTATGAAGTCCTTGGATAACAGCCTGGTTAGGAAAAGCCTCGACGTGGCACAAGCATGGCACTAGCTGTGCTGGTTGGTACTGAGTGCGGGGTCTGTACCTGCCCGAGCTCGGGCTGCTCGGAAGCCAGCAGAACGGGGGGCGGGCAGCATCCGTTTCCCTCCTTCGTCTCCTCCATTTACCAACTGCTCTTTCTGCCTCCTCCAGGGTGGGGCTCAGGAGGAGGGTGGGATAGGACAGGACACGTGACCCCCCACGGGTGTGTGCACGCATGCACACGTGTGTGCTACACGTGTGGGTGTATCACAGGCATTGCATGACAGATCCCCCGTCCCATCTAGCAGCAGAAACCTCAGCTGTAAATTCCCAGAATGTAAACTTGGAGTTAACCCTTGTTTTCCGAGAGTACGGTTTCCAGGTGCCTGTGTTATTCATACCGGTGATCATCTACAAACACTCACTGGTCTTGAACATGTAGCGTGAGTCAGGTGCTGTCCTTAGCGGTGCCCAAGCCCGAGGCAGCAGCCCTCCGGGAGCCCACGCCGGCCGTTAGGCATATGCTGGTGGTTCCTGGCTCCCTGGGGGTCCAGAAGAACACGCAGGCGCTCGGGGTGGGCGGCCTGTGCTCACCGCGGCCCCCTGCTTCCTCTGTGCCCAGACTGCACGTGTGCCGCTAGACCTCAGTCCTCGGCTGGAGGAGGCCTTGGACTTCAGCGAGGTGGAGGCGGAGCCCAGCGAGGGGGAGGACTTCGAGGCCCGGGGCAGCCGCTTCTCCAAGTCTGCTGACGAGAGGCAGCGCATGCTGGTGCAGCGGAAGGATGACCTCCTGCAGCAGGCTCGCAAGTACGTCCGGCCCCGGCCCTCACTCACGCAGGTCTCCGGTCACACCCCGGTGGCCCCGTCCTGGCTTTTCAAACAGATTCCAACATTGAAAACCCGTTAGAAACATTCACATTCCAAACCTCTCTTGGGAAAGCAAAGGGTCCGGACCTAACTGGTGGCCTCCCAGGGCCTCCCGTGCGCGTCTTCGGCCACACTTATAACGGAGCACCCGCGTGCCGGTGTGTCCTGGGCCCTCGGAGGGGCTTCTGCTGCTCCGAACCCTCGGAGGGAGCGCCGTTACTGCATCCACGTGAGAAGTGGGGCTGAGGAAACAGGCCCAGAGAGGCCGGCCCCGGCCCGGTGTCCGCTCCCAGGCCACCCTCTTGGCTGCTGTGGCTGCAGCTGGAGCGTGGGGGTTGGGGGGGGGGCCCTGTGGTGGCTGGAGAGAGCGAGGCCGGGCGACCGCTTGACCGGCGTCCTCCCCGGTGCCGAGAGCCTCTGCCCTTCTGTCTGGGGACGGGTGTCTTTTCCACGGGCTGGTGCCGAGTGACCGCCCGAAGGTGCCCGAGAAGCTGTGGGTTTCTGCGTGTGCGTGTCCCAGAGCGTCCCTCGTCCCTCACGTGAGGCCTTTGGGTTTTGTAGGCGTTTCCTGAACAGAAGTTCTGAGGTCGACGCAGCCTCGGAGCGCTGCCCCTCGGCAGAAGGCACAGCGTCTGACCCCGTGACCCTGCGCCGGAGGATGCTGGCCGCGGCCGCCGAACGGAGGCTCCAGAAGCAGCAGACGTCCTA
>NW_027551573.1:2956560-2961318 GCF_008692635.1 Crocuta crocuta
TGCCGGCCGTTGGAGGGGCTCGGCCGGGCTGCCGCTGTATAAAGCATGTGGTCTGAATAGTGTTTGGACAGCTGACAAACTTCATCCTTTTTTGTAATACTTTCTATGTGACATTTCTCTTCCCGTTAGAAACACTGCACATTTTAACTCTAGGCATGATCTCTTCTGGCATCGACTGGACTTGTTAGGGGTGGGGGGCGGCCGAGAGGAGGAGGAAGGCAGCCGGAAACCCCGAAGCAGGCCGCTCCGACTACCAGGTCACTGCTGCTTGTAGAGGTCACGGCGGACGTTGGTGTCTTTAGCTCCAAGCCTGGCAGGAAGAGGCGGAGTGGGGGGCAGGATTCATGAAAAGCCGTGCGGAGATGTGCGGGCTGAGCCCCACTCCGCCACTGGATGTTTCTCTTGTCAAACTGCTGTGCTCACCTGCGTGGCGTTCGGAACGCTCCAGGCGGGGCGCGTGGGGCCGGAGCCCTGGACCGGCGGGGCATGCCGGAAAAGTGACTCTTGGTTCGGTATGTGGAGCAGAGGAGGGGAAAGCCCGGGGCCGCAGCGGGTGAGGAGGTGACCTGTTGTGTCCCAGGCCATTGGGGACTGATTGCTGAGCCCTGATCTGAAGCCGGCTTTATTTCTGAGAGCAGGGGTGCTCCTGCGGCTCATGAGCACCCCTGCGAGTCTGTCCCCCTCCCTGTAATCCATCGTCCTCCTCCCCCGGCCCAGACCTGGGGAAGGCCAGCCCCGAAAGGGCTGAGCCGCAGAGCTTTGGTTTATGGTTCCGGTTCCTTGGTCACGTCAGTTAGGCAGTGCCAGGGCCTGTGGGTCTGGTCCCTTCAGAGAAAAGGAGAGCCTTACAAACTGAGCACGTCGCTGTTGGAGGGCTTTCTTGAAGAAGTAAGAGCTCTTTTGTGTCTTTCTTCCCCAGAGCCCTTCATTTTCATGGCTTTGCTCCTGTCAGTTTAATTAAACATAGAAAGGTAAGATGCCGAATCCACCTGCCTCAGAGCGGACCCAGGGCCTGAACCTGTTCAAATTCTTCCCACATTTAACTTTCAGGATTTGAAACACGCAATCATAGGCTACATAGTTCAGTTTTATGTTCTATTGGATTAAGTTTTTTGTTTATTTTTTTTTGAATGTTTGAAACATAGGTTTATGGTAGTCCTTTGGGGAAGAATCCAGTATTATCTAAAATGATTGGCAAAGCTCAATGTATTTTACATAACTGAACATTTTTGGAATGTTGAAATGTAATTGAAGAGAGCAATGAGTAAATGTTTAGGCCGAGATAATTTATTTGAATAAATCTTTCAAAAGCCTTACCTTGAAATGCTGTTAGTAAATTTCTGTGATTTTTTAAAAAAAAAAATTGGTTTTGTTTTGCTGAGAGCATAGCTATTTGTTTTTATTGTAAAAATAATAATGATAATAAAAAGCAAACTCTTCTAGCGTGTTGTGTGTGGCTGGATGCTAAGGCGGTTTTCCTCGGAGGCGCCAGAGTTAGACCCCACTTCGATTCTGCGTGTACCATTTGTGGAGGGTTTTTCCCATCCTTACACCTTGCAGGTTGCACACGTTGAGGATGACCCTCACATTCCACATGTTCTCAGTGAGGGACGTGTGGAAGGAGGCAGTGGGTGAGATGCCTGCTGAGGGTCCTGAGACCTTGGAATACAGCAGCGGGACCGTGATCAGCGCGGAGACCTGCCTTCCCTAGCTTGAAATGACCCAAGAGGAGAAGTCCTAAACTCACCCTTAGGTTTTGCAGTTGGACAGCAAAGGATCCTGGGCACTGTGCAGTTTCTTGGTTTTTGTCACTTCTTGGGGGCATCTGGGACAGATGCGCCAGGTGGTAGCGGGAGGCCAGGCCAGGGTATTGTTACATTAGGTGGGGGCCCCATCCCGTCATATACATCTTCCGTGTCCCAGCTGTCCCCGAGCCCAGGCCCAGCTGCCCTAGCTCGGAGCAGAGGGCAGGCTGCTGGTTCAGGTTGGTCGGCTGAGAAGGAGGCGCGGTCCGGCGCCGTGGTGAGTGCTGGTTGGGTGGCCCCTGCCCCCTGCCCTCTCTGGGCTCTGTTGGAAGTGGTCTGTGATGCTCTCTCCATTTTCCTGTGGGCCCTGTTTTGCTGACATGTCACTTTCTCCTCGGTAGTCCCCCACTCCCAAGTTTTGAGGCTTTCACAAACCATAGAATGGTGGTCCTTGTCAATGTCTTGTGCCGGGACAGAGCCGAGGTGTCCAGGTGGCCACGTGGACCTGATTCCCCACCGGGGCGGTGTAGACAACACGCTCTCTTATCTTTTAGCCAGCAGATGTCCTCTTGGGGGCGGAAAGCAAGCTGAGCGCCCTGCTGACGCGGGAGCCGGCCCTGCTGCCGAGCTTGTCAAGGAGTAACCGCCCGCCTGCCCGGAAGGCCCTTCATCACCTGGAAGCCTCTGTCTCTCATCTCATCGCCCCTGCTCCTGTTAGGTTAGAAGCGGTTCCAACCCAGCTGTGCGTTAGAATCACTCATGGAGCTTCTAGAAGCCGTGATGCAGAAGTTCTGCCTCCGGGTTCCTTGTTTTCATTGAATTGGTCTTTCCCTGCACTCTTTGGCCCCAAATGCTTCCTGACTTCCATTTGAAGGGAGACAAGGCAAAGAAACCTGTTGGTTTTACCTACAAAACTCACTTCAAAGTTGAGAAAGAACACCCTAGGACATAGCCCATTTTTAGGGGAAATGCAGGTAGACAGAGTCACGGCATCCTTTGATCTTCCATCTCAGTCCTGGTTTGCCCCCTAGACCGGCATCATGTCAAGTTTGTGGCCATGATCGCAACCTTGCCATCACTGAAGATGGTGGCGGGCACCCCCTATCTGCAGGAGGTCGGGGGTGAGGGTTGCAGGTAGAAAAAGCACTGGACAGAGGCACAGCCCTGGCGGAGGAAGGCCTAGGGTGCTCGATCTGTTCTCGAGATCCCAGGCTCTCTGCAACAGACCTCTACCGCCACCCCCACTAAATTCAAAACACCCTTTGGGGTGCCAGTGGGAGCACTGCCACTTGGTGGTGTGTGGAGAGGAGTCCAACGAGCTGACCTGTCCCCGGCCCTCCCGTTTCCCTGGACGGCTGTAGCGCCACCACCTGCTTGGCTGACGAGCGATCTGTAGACACGATACAGGGACTTTGCTGGGCTGTGTCCCCTCCAGGTCCCAGTCTCGAGCACTTGGCTGGTTCTTCCAGCAAAAACCTGGCGAGCTTAGGGGAGAGGTGGTGGGGCCTGCAGCCTGGGGGAGAGGAGAATCCGGCTCCTGGTGCCAGGCCGTGCGGATCTCAGGCGCCCTGTGCGATCCGCCCACGGTGGGTGCCTGGCATCCGGGCTCAGTAGGGGAGATTTTTAAAGATGTCTGAGTGTGTGCTCGCTTCGGCAGCACATATACTAAAGATGTCTGAGTGGATGCGTGTGACCCCTCGGGTGCAGAAGGCCCAAGCAACTTGGCCTCATTCTTAGGACCGCCCATCCCCCCATTGCAGTAGGGCCACTGGTCCAGAGGAAACAGGTTCCTGTTTTAGCAGGAGGTTTGGGATGACATGCCATCCCCACCCCCACCCTCACCCCACCATTTACTTCCCATTTCGGCCTTCAATCCCACCTCCCCTGGAACCAGCTAGTGAGGAGGAGCCGGGGCCAGGAGGAAGAGGGCATCCAGTCCCTGGGCCCTCGCTGCTCCTAGGTGGCTGTGCTCAGCTGGCTCCCCTTGGAGGCAGCGCTGAGGGGGGATGCAGATGTGGGGAAGGTCTGGGATTGGGGGGGGGGCGCAGGGAGAAAGTCCTTATCTGGTACCTACAGCCCTACCCGCCCGTCTCCCCAGTGGCTGTGGCCCAGTCAAAACCCTTCCTTCCCCTCCTGTCCGAATGACGCCCGAGCGTGAGAGACTCAGAATACAGACAAACATTCTCTTTATTGAGCTACACATGAATTTTCCATTAGTCAGAGAAGTAGACTGGCAGTGTGTAAGATCTCACAGACACCTCACCGATTGGGAATAGAAAGGCTTAGAAAGACCCGTGGGCTTTTTTTTTTTTCTTTTTTCCTTTTTTTTCAAGTTTTTTTTTTCCATATTTTTTATTTTTTGTGTGTTTTGTCTTTTCGCCTCCTCTTTATCTGAAATGGCCGTGACTGGTCTTCTTCAGCAAATAGTAAGTCTTAAAAGTGACACCGTGAAGAGGTCTGGGGTTTGGATACTAGTCAAAGTAGAAATGACATAGGACTGATCATGAAAACTGGCTTTCGTGTAAACACTACATTCCATCTGTTTTTTAAATTTTTTTTTTGTTTTTTTTCCATCTCGTGGTATTTAAAAATTTTTTTTTGTTCTTTTTATCTGCAGCACAAACATCCCCACATGAGAAGGAGCAGACACAGGTCACTGGAACAAAGGAAAAGGCGAGGGGCGCACACACAAAGGGAGCATCCGAGGGACCGAGAAGCAAAAATGTCAAAGGAAAAAAAAAATCCACAACCCCGTTTCCCAAAGGCTGTGAGAGCTGAGCCGGTAGGTGATACAGCGTGCTCTTCAGGACACAAATAAAAGCAAAAATGAAAACGATAACGAAAAATCATAACGGGAGTCTGTAGAAAGGAGGTTGTGGGAAAACTGTCGTCTATAAGGGCTCTATTTATACACGTTTGTTCGGTACTCTTTGGCAGCTACTGGCCAGTCAGAGCTGTGCTTTTCCTGTGCAAACCTGGAGGGAGCAGGTGGTGGGCAGGGTGGGATGGGGGG
>NW_027551573.1:2963789-2971885 GCF_008692635.1 Crocuta crocuta
TCCGGGAAGCGCCACCTGAACACACTCCCTCGGACCCAGGCACCCAGGAGGGGCAGCTCTGCGGGTGCATTGGGGGCCCCTCTGTGCTGGGGATAGAGGTGGCGGGCAGGGGTGGAGGGGTGCGGGTGCAGATGTGTATGCTGCTTTATTTCCAAAAAAAAAAAAAAAAAAAAAAAAAAAAAAAAAAAAAAAGACAGATATGGATGAAATGGTGAGTTTTCCTTTTTCCTTATTTTTTTAACCTACAAAGCACATGAGAAATGTTCTTTTTTTTTTTTTTTACAAAAAAAAAAAAAAAAGACAGATATGGATGAAATGGTGAGTTTTCCTTTTTCCTTATTTTTTTAAGCTACAAAGCACATGAGAAATGTTCTTTTTTTTTTTTTCCTTTCAAATTCTAAATGTAAAGACTCAACTAAAACCAGATTCTACAGCATTCTACGGAAATACACAGCCGTCAGTCACTCTGGGGTCGTAGGTTGGACAGGGGCTTGATACAGAAAGGCTGTGTGTCTTACAAAGGCCAAAAGGTCATGCTACCAGGAGATCAACGTCAACAGCAAAGAGTCCGTGAAGCAGTCTGTAGAGAGAGAGATAAGGGGGTCCAGGCTGACCATCGTCTTTGATTTTAAAAACCAACCAACCAACAAACAAAAACAGAAACCCTAGAATGTTTTTAATAATGTCAGGGGAGGGCAAGGTGGGGCCGCACTGCAACAGGGATCAAGAACCCCAGGGGACACTGGGACACTGTCACCCCACAGGCCCCTGACTCAGGTCAGGCCTCCATATCCGGCCCTCCCTGCTCCCTATGAGGAGAGCCCTTCTCCAGGGGGCTGGCTTCAACTTCGCAGGCGGGTGTCAGCCATGTTCAGTGTCCCCTCCCCTCAGCTGCTTCTAGAAAGCAGGCCAAGTCTCCATTCTCCGACTCTCGCCTTATTAACATGAATAAAGAAAACTCAGGAGACAGTGGATTGGTCGGAGCAACGATTCTTCTAAATTCTTGAGATTAACAACCACCGCCACCCGAAAGGGAAGCATCCTTAGTTTTTCTGTTGTTGGGAGTATAGGGCAGGGAGATGTCTAGGGTGTTGGCCATTTTTTGAAGGGCTTTGGAATTTGCACAGGAGCAGGACAGAACTGAGAACACAGCCTCAGCGGGCGGAGGCAGAGAAGCCAGACTAACGCCAGGCCTTTCTTTGCCCTCCCCCTGCTCACAGAAATGGGTCTCCGAGTAAAATCACGTGGCTGTTCTGAAAAGGATGGACTCCCGAGTCAGGACTCCATCATGACGTGTGTGCGTGCGTACGTGTGAGAGCGTGTGCACGCGTTCACGTGCCTGTTCACGTGCTGTCCCAGAAAACCCCTGATCATCTATGTGGTCAGTTCTGTCCGAAGCTCGCTCTAATACAAACTAAAAAGAATTTTTTAATATATATCTGTATATATATAAGGTCTTGTTATACCTTTTTAAAGTTTATTTACCAACTTGCATTTGTTAGTGGTGTGTGTGTGTGTGTGTGTGTGTGTGTGTGTGTGTATACGCGCAAGCTTTTCTGTGAGTGCCGGAATCATTACCAAATAGGTTGCTATACAGGACAAGAGGTCAGTACAAGCCGCAGCCCCGGAGGTTGTTGGCAATGATGATGTCGGTGACAGCGTCGAATACCACCTGGATATTATTCGTGTCTGTGGCACAAGTCATGTGACAATAAATTTCTTTGTTGGGTGAGCGGTTTTTGCTTTCAAATTGTGCTTGGATGTAGGCGGCCGCGTCCTCATAGGTGTTGGGGCCTGCAACAAGACAGAAGAGGCCGGAGGCCCCGGTGAGCGCCGTGGTGGCGCGGGCGGGGATCTAGGGCAGAGAGCTGTGTCGCGGGTTCAAGGCAGGGTCCTTACCCCGAGGCGTGGCCGCATTTTACGTTAAAGACTGCGTGTCAGCTTAGCATTTGCCTGGCTCTTGCCTCGTTAAGGCCATTTACTGTTTTCACACTAGGTCTACCCAGGAGCCCTGCAGGGGTGAAGGCCACGGGCCACCTCTTTTGATCTCTGGATGAGCACACCGAGGCTGGGGCCCCGGGGCCGCCTGTCACGACACTCACCCGTGGTCTAAACCAGTCCTGCTGCTTCTGCCGAACAAGACAGTGCAGTCTGATGGAAGGGTCCCCCGGAGGGTGGTGACCCAGGGCTCCCGGTGTCCCGGCCTTGCCTCCTTTCTCCAGGGCTTCCTCTCCCGTGAGGAAGATGTGGGGCTGGGATGTGGGAGCAGTGGTATCCCCTGGGTGGGAAGTTTAGGGGGCTTGCAGTGTGTAGCTGGCCCCCACGGCCCTCCACGAGCCCTTGGCCATCCCCTTGATCCTGGCTGGGGCCTGGCGGAGGTTTCTGCGGATAACCTAAGGGCAGGTTTCCATCCAGCTACAACCCAAACCTTCGTGGCTTCACCCTGTAGACAGTTGTCAATTACCATGAAATGGGGACCAACACAGAACTGCCTAAAGCCCGTTAAAAGAAGATGCCCCGTTTCCATCAGCGCAGCTAGCATCTGGCCAGCATGGAAACGATCCGAATATTATGTGGAGGGTGTGGGATGAGACCTCCCCCTGCCCTGGCCCGCCCTGCCCCATTCTTCAGCTGTGGGGGTGATGGGAGTGTGAATCAGAGGGGCAAGCTGGGGCTTGGATGTCGTGTAGCCAGGTTAGCAAGTAGAAGGGGTCAGAGGTAAGGGGGTGGGGATGTCTCAGAGGTGGGGGTCAGGGCAGAGACCCCTCCTCAACCCCATTATTGGTGGGGCACCAAAGGCAAAAGTGCCCTGAGTGGCGCGGCTGTAGTGAAGACGTCAAGTCAGTGGCGCCAGGGTGGACCCCGTCAAGGAGCTTCCTGCCCCGAGAGCGCCCAGGCAGAGCGCCCCTGGAGGTGAGACCCCCGGGGGGCCCTGTCCTGATGGTGGGGACGCCCCGCCGTGGCTTCTATAGCATCTGCTGAGTCGGTACCCTGGCAGAGTCGGCCCCTCCCTTCCTTCCAGCTTGTTTTATGTCCCACAGGCCTTGGCACCTTATGGTGCCACTGCATCAGTGACCATTTGTCATCCATCATGGTGGCATTTGAACTCAAACTGGAGTCGTCTGGAGGCCCTGGAAAACTCAAATGTTTCTGGATTCCAGAGACTGGCTTTCTCTGGGGGAGCCCTGCGCTCCACAGCACCAAGGCTGACCACGCCTCAGGCTGCGTCCCAGATTGGGGTCCCACGGGGCGGGCCCCTGGGGGCAAGGGAGGAGAGTCTTAGGGTCACGCCTGCCCCTCAGGAAGGTAGCACTGGCCCAAGAAGGCCTGCTGGGGCTTGTGGCCGAAGCCTGCTCTCGGCAGACGCTGCTGCTTTCTCTCTAGCAGCCTCAGCTAAGGTCCCTCAGGACAGATTCAAGTCTTTAGAAAGTTGTGGTGACCCCCTCGACACCGGGCAGCCTGGGGCTGGGCCCTTCCGGTTTGTCCCATGCCTGCCCCCCGCCCCCAGACTCCCTCTAGCCTCCATGGCCCATTCCCCCTTTCTCGGTTTTCATCCTCTGAATAGCACTAACTGGTAGCGGCAAGGAGGCTTGGCGCACGGCTCTGCTCCATCCACCCGCATGGCCGCCTTATGCGGTAGGCATTCTTGTTACCTACTATGGTGCCCAGATGAAAGGCGGGGCACAGGTGACTGACTTGCCCAAAGTTGCAGGTGGTCCGGCTCCGGAGGCTGCCGGGGACTCAGCCTGCACCCTGCCTACAGGAGCCTGCGCCCCTCCCCTCCCCATGCACCCTGGGCTGGGCCGGGCTGGGCTGGGCAGTGCGGGGCATCAGTGAGGAGGCAGGCTGTGCTCCGAACAAGCTGATGGGCCCTCCTCCCCACACAAGGGCGAGGGCTGACTCTTTCTTGTAGTAGAGGTGGATGGAGGGGCCGGCATCCATCTCTTCTGGAATCTGGCTCGGTTTGGGGAGCCTGGATAGCCCTGGGAGGTGAGTCCATACCCTTATCTCTCTCCAGGGTTGTCAGTTCGTGGGTTCCTGGTGGAGCCAGCTTGTGACACATCCCCCTCTCTTGTACCCCAGGGGCCTCTAGAAGCTTCCCAGGGTCCGGAGGGACGACGGCTGGGCCCTGCTATGCCATCAGCACTGCTCCAGCCCGTAGCAGCCCAGAGCTCGGCCATCCTACAGCAGCCGCGCTCCCTCTGCTGCTAGGGACAGCCCGACACCTCGCCACCCCTTCCAGAAGAGCTTCGTGGGGATCTGTGATGCCTCCTCCTGGGAGCCCAAAGAGAGAGAAGGTGCGCTCCCCAGAGAGGGCGGAAGAAGGCAGGCAGGGGTGGAGGCAGCTTGCGGAGAGCTGGAGTGCTTTGATTTGGGGAAAGGGCCAAGGGCATAGGAAGTGGGGGACAGCAGGTAAGGGGGAGGGGACGGCGAGGGGACGGCTGTGGTGGGGGAGGGGTGGAAGGCCCTAGCTGGGCACAGTGCACCCAAGCACGTAGGGGCTGAAAAGCAGCTCAGGTCCCCTCCCAGGCCACATGTCCACCCTTTCTAACTCATGGCAAGGTGCTGTATGGCCCAGAAGCCTCCCAGCGCAGGGGGAAATGGAGGCCACTGGTGAGACTGGGGAAGGCAGGACAGCTTTCCTAGAGGGTGAGCACAAGATGAAAGGGGAAGCCCATGGCCCTGTCCTGCCTCCTGATTCCTGCCAAGTGGCCCTCACGTCACATGGGGGCAATACAAATGGGTCAGGTGGGTCCATCTCCCACCACGCCCAGGGCTCTGTCCCGGGAAAGCCAAACCGGCTCCCTCCCTGCTGGGTTTCTCTGCATCCCTGCCCGACTGGGGCAGAGGTGCCCACGTGCCAGCACCAGCTGGCACCCGGGCTCTGGTTTGTGGCTCTGGAAAAGCCCAGGTCTCTGGCGGAGGCGGGGCCTCCCCGACACCCACCTGTGTATTCAGGAAAGCAGATGGTCAAAGGTGACTTCTTGATCTTCTCACCAAAGAGATCTTTCTTGTTGAGGAAGAGAATGATGGAGGTATCGATGAAGAACTTGTTGTTACAGATGGAGTCGAAGAGCATGAGAGACTCGTGCATGCGGTTCTGTAGCCCCAGGCGGGGGAAAGAGAGGCAGACAGACAGCGGGAGGGACAGACATGGAGACAGGGAAAGAGAAGAAGAGAATTAGGTTTGAGAGAAAAGAATGGGGCTGCTTGGCAGCTCAGGTGGGGCTCCTGTGCCCTCACGGCTCCTCGGAAGGCGACGGTAGGACTGTGACCTGTCACAGCACGGGGCTGCTGGGTTCGGCGTTCAGGGCACTCGACACCATCACCTCGGGGCAGAGACCGGACTGGGAACAGCCGTGGCTCCCCAGGTGAGGCTGAGGACAGGGCGACACGGACTCTCCCCATTGCACAGTCCCCAGCCATGGAAGGGTCTCCCTGCATGGGTGGGTATGTGTTGGTGGGGGGAGGCGGTGCCAGACTGGAGCCCAAGAGCTGGGCCTCGGCACTTCCTGTCCAGATCTTTCTCTGGGGCCCAGTCTGTGGGTTGAGATGCCCTCTGGGAGTGGTGAGTGACTCTACACCCCTCCTGTGAGTGGAGGGGAGGTCATGCCAGGCTCCCGCCAGCATCCTGGGGGGCCTCCTCTCTGGGGAGATGCTCCTGCCCAGACTGCTTCCCGAGGTGGGGGGTTCTGGGGGACCGTACTTCCTCTGGCTGGATCAGACTCAGCCATGTCCGACCCCGCAAGGAGTCTGAAGCAATGCAGACACGAAGTACTGCCTTGCACACAGATGGCCGCTTAGCAGGTGAGTGACTGCCGTGGGCACCCCAAATACAGCAGAACCCGAGTAGCCTTTTGCCCCAGGCAAGGACTGACTTGCGTGCGCAGGACTGAGCACACGGACTTGGGCCATGTTTCTTGGTGATGCAGGGGAGCAGGTGTCTCTGTGAGAGAAGCCATTTCCGCACGGGAAGGTGGTTCCTCCAGGAAACGAAGGTCGTTTCTCCCTACGACCCTGTCCTAGCCCTGGAAACTTCTCCATTCCACACTCAGCTCCATGGTAATTCCAGGCTACACTGTCCCTCCGTCATATGAAGACTGAAACAAATCATCGCACAGAGGTGGCATGGGCATCACTGGGCATTATTCCGCGGAGGCCGAGTGAGCAGTAAGAGCTGAGTAAGTTCATTTGCCAGGGCCCCTTCCTCTATCAGAGCAGAAGAGGGTGAGGAAAGATGGCAGAGTGACGACCGTGGCTCACTGGGCCCCACCCTGCCAGCACCCAGTCAGCACACCCCCTGCCTCGTGTTAAGCATGAGGGGACAATGAGAGGTGACAGCTGGAGCCCAGAAGAGCAGAGACGTGTACCCAGCTCTGGGCCAGATCTAGAGCTTACGAAACACAATGGTTCATCCAGCCAATGTGGGCTGCCTACGGCCCTTAGAGGAACAACGGGTAAGAGGGTCACGACCAGCTCTGTGCGTCTTTGGCCACTCTCCCGTGTCTGCACTATTATGCCAATGACCTGCAAGGGCCTCAGCCCCAAGCCCTCTTGGCCCTCCGTGGCCCCTCAGGAGCCTGCAGACAACTGGCATGGATTCACTACCGCCTCTAGGAGCTGCGGTGAACGGCCTAGTCCTTCTCTCTGCTGGACCAGTTAACACCTATGACCTCGTCAGCCTCCCGGCCTCACCCGGCACATTCCACTCTCAGCCCCCCAAAGTCGGCCTGTCACGTGCACAGTCGCACTCAGAGGGGCTGTCGCCACGGGGCCTGTTCAGAGGACGGGCGGAGGTTGCGTGAACGGAGGCTCCCTGCTGAGGGCTGGGGATGCTCAGCCTCAATGCCTCACCTCCGACGGCAGAGTAGGGACGCTCCACGACGCAAGGACTCAGTAGGAAAAGGCCTCCCACCACACAGAGCTGCCTGGTCCCACAGCGGCTCAAGCAAGAGCCAGAAGCGCGCAGCCAGAGACCCCACTGCACAGCCGACGTCCCGAGCATTGTTTGGACCTTCAGACCCACGGGGATGCATTGGGGACACATGCTGGAGGACTCCCAGGATCGGAAGGGATTCCCAGAGTGACCTGAGCCGAGGAGGGACTGTGTCTGTTCGCAGGAGGAGCGCAGGGGCCGCGTGGGCCCCGGGGCTCCACAGGGCAGAGGCTCAGCCCTCCCACGGCCTCTGGCCGGGGCTGCAGAGCGGCCGCACACACCCGCGCTCTGCCCAGCAGCACGGACTGGATGCGCCTCTGCTGGGCTGCGACGGGGCGGCAGGAAGAGCCAGCTCGAGTCCTGCTCTCTCAGAGCTCACAGTCTAGTTGAGGGGACAGTGCACATGCACCGCAGAGGTCTGTGGTCTGGAGAGGCACAGTCCGACCCGGTTTTGTGGGGAGGGTCTTGGAGTGAGCCTTGGAAGAGGGCTGATCCAGAAGACTCTGGGAGAGCACTGAGGTGGCGAGGCGCCGGCACTGAGCCCCCCTCCCCACGCGCACGACCGACTGCCGTCCCTCCGCACACTGACCGGAGCCCAGCACCACGGAGCCAGGAGCCCTGCTAGTCCTTAGAAGCTGGAGAAAACAGACGCTGCGTGCGGTACACTCAAAGGAAGACAGTACCACTCGAGGAAAGAGCAAGAAGCCAGGGACCACGGCCGGGCGACAGCCACCCACTCCTGTCCACGCTCACCTTCCTGTCTCTCCCCAGCCCCCACCGGCCACAGGCCCGGCTGCTGGGTCCCCCAGGGCGGTGGGGTGGCCGGCCCCAAGCACACTGGGACAGGAAGGTGGGCTCACGACAATCCCAAGAGGTCAGCAGGGTCAGGCCAGTTGCCCAGAATCCTTCCGCCTCCAGTCGAGTGCGCCCCTTTGCCAGGCGGCCCACGGCCCTGGCCCTGGGACCGGACCTGTGCAGGGCCCGAGGACACGTGTCATGTGGGTGCACCTGGGGGAAGCTCCTTGGGCACTGACACAACACACCACACTTGGCACTAGAAAAAGCTGGCACTTTTTATTAACGGCAGGTGACTAATAAATACATTACGGTAGCCAATAAATTATTACAATAACTAGAGATTTATTAAACCAACAAGTCA
>NW_027551573.1:2972151-2975335 GCF_008692635.1 Crocuta crocuta
ATGCAGGGTTGGAGGGGGGACCGCTGTACTCAGAAGGACAGCAGCACCCGGGCTCCCCCTGCCTGGGTAGGGGTGGGTGGGGAGGAGGCAGAAGATGAGCAGGAGTGAGTGAGGCCAGGTGGAGAGAGGAGGGGGGTCAAGAAGGGAGGCGGGAGTCAGGAAAAACTTGCAGAATCAACCCCTGGGGGATGACTGTAAACGCTCTCGCTCTCAGTGGGGGCTCACGCTGGCGGAGGAAGGCCTGGCTGGAGGGCTGCCCTGCTGGGGGCCTGCGTGGGGAGGACCCTGCCGCTGCTGCCCGCCCTGGGGGAGACTCACTGATGCCCAGCGCAGTGGCGGAGGGCATGGGTGTCCTGGCTCCCACAGTGGGGCGTGGAGCCGGGCTGGGCTCTGCCACCACACCTGGGTATTTGGTGCACACGGCTATGGGCCCTCAGCTCTGCTGGGGCTGGAGGGGAGAGGAAGGGCCTGGGCACCTGGCGTCTAAGGCCTCCACGGAAGATGGCCACGGAACCCAGAATGTCACAGCTGATGGCGAGAGACGCAGAGCTGTGCTTTCGGCTCAGGCGGCGGGGCGGAGCCCACACCCTCCTCAGACCAGAGGCCACAGACTCAGCTGAGCCCCAACCTGGGCCTCATGCACAGCTCCCTCCAGTCAGGTTGAGCCCCGGGAAACCTCAGTTCTCAGCCGGAAGGCCCAGACTTGGCTTTTGGGAGGGCAGTCGGTGCAGAGCACAGAACTCGCCCACAGGCATCTAAACGGCAGGCACAATTTTCATGGATTTGGCAAAGGCGCCCCTCCTAGAAATCCAGTTTCCCCTCAGCCTGCTAAACTAGAGCCAGTCACAGAGTTTAAGGCATGGTCCTTTTGGGGACACGCACCCCCACCCCGCGCCATGTCTGGGGTCTCACTCACAACATCGTCCCCTTACATCCACACCCACGACGGAGCCAGAACTCATCTGTCACCCTCAGGCATCCCTCCCCATGCTGCAGCCACTAGAAACGGCGTAGATGGGAGACGCAGTGGACAAGGAGGGCACTTTGTGCTGGATGCCCTCTCCTCGTGGGCTTCCATTAGACAGCCGAGCACCCCACGCAGGCTGGGGTGGGACAGCGAGAGCGCTGCAGGCAGCAGCAGGGCGGCCCAGGGCACAGAAGGACAGGAAGGCCCCTCCAGCCTCCCGGTGCCACAGAGGAGGGCAGGGGCAGCTGGCAGGAGAACCCTGGGCCCGCAGGGCCAGTGACTTCCACCTCCAGGGCGATGGCCTTAGAGGTAGCGATGGCCAAGCATCCTTCCTCTTGGTGGCTGCTTTTGAGTCGGGGGTCACGGGGCAGAGTTAGGGGCACAGCAGGTCACTTCCAAGGTGCGGTGATGCTGGGAAATAACTGCCATGTGTTCGCTGTCGGACAAAGTGGCCTCATTGGCCTTGGCTGCTCATGGTAGGCCTGTCCTGTGCCACGACCCAGCACCTGGTGCAAGGTCCAGCACATGGCGAGGCAGGCAAAGCCGCAGTGGGCCTGGGCTGGTGGGGGCTGGTCCCTGCGGCCTGGCTGCCTGCTGACTTCCCACAGGGACGGGGCAGCAGTAGGTGTCCCGGACGAGGGGTACGGCTCACCAGTGGCACCCATCCGGGCAGGCACCTGGCACTAGGGAGGATGCCCTGGGCTTCCCGTGCACCACCCAGAGCTCTGTGCCTGCTGGAACCACGAAGCCCAGAGCTGTGGGCATGAGGCTCTTCCAGGCTCTGGGGCAGCTCAGGGGCTATAGTGGGAGTCCAGGAACAGAGCTCAGAGTGGAGGCCAGAGGCTTCTTAAAGGGCAGCCCTCTCTGCTACCATGGGCACATCTGACCCCTAGGACAGACGGCCATACAAGCACACCAGGCCAGCCTGGGGTGGTGGCTGGTGGCATTAGCCCACTGGAGGCTCCTGGGTGTAAGGGAGAGGTATGTTGATTGCCCGAGGCCAGCCAGGGCCTGGGTTACCAAAACAAGGCACCCCACCCCTTTCTGGTTGGAAATCTCTGCAGCAAAGCCCCTCCAGGGCGTTCGAGGATTCTCTCTCCAGAGAAGGGGGAGTGGGTAGGTGTCTGAGGCAGCCTGGGCCCCTCAGGATGGTGCTCCCATCCGTCTTTCCTCCTCTGCCCCTGAGGGCTGGCGGGACCCCAACAGCTTTGGACAAACTGTTTTCTTCACCGAGACAGAAGGAAGCTGGGGTATTGGCCGCAGGGGCCACATCAACACCTCCCCTGGGCCTCCTCGACCTCAGAACACAGTGCCTGAGGGGCCCCACTTGGCCTCGCTGGCTTGAGCGGGATTCACGGTGAACTTGAAAAGGAAAAGCACACCTACTCACATTCTGGAGCAGCTTCCAGAGACCCAGGTGAGGGGAGAAAGTGAAAGGGTCATCCTTGAGCCTGCAAGCATTGGGGGTGACGCCCCCATCCCAGTCAACACCAGAGCTACTTCCCCTCAGCCTCCCCTCCCCTGCCGCGTCCCACCTCCTCCATGACCTCCTTCCGGGCGCGGCACTCGACCCCTGCGACCATCGGCCACGTGCCTTTGCAAGAAGTCTCAGAAGCATTTCCAGACCTACCGAGGAGCCAGGGATGGGGGTTCCCCAGAAGGCAGTGGGAACCTCCAAGGTGTGCAAGGAAGGATGGTCCAGAGAAGAAGGGGCTTGTGCCTGGGGGCTGAGATCCAGGCCGAAGGAGGAGGGAGGCACTGGCCGCAGCCTGAGCCCTGGGACCCAACGCGTGGTTGGGCTGGTCCCACCCTGGCTTTTACTGACGGAGCTGCACTCGACCAGAAAGACCCCCGGAGAAGCTGAGCAGTGGCCCCCCGCGGCCCCCACCCCAGCCAGCACCCTGTCCCCAGAGCCACCCCCACACGGGAGGAGACCCTGGGACTTTGAGTATGAGTCACCAAGTGCAGTGCATGCCCATTCTGGACTAAAGGGGGACCTGGGCCCCCACACCCCTCTCCCCAGGACACGACACTCAGAGATGAAGCGGAGGCCAGTGGTGCGGGCATTCGGCACCCCCACCCAGCCCACGGGTTACCACGCCTTCTGATGTCTGGGGGAGGGGCGGCTGGCGGAGGGGGCTTCCTCCTTCCTCCTCAGTGCCAGTGGCTGGCGCTTCTTGGTCAAGTGCAGAGAGGGGTCTGTGAGATGATGGAGCT
>NW_027551573.1:2975385-2987550 GCF_008692635.1 Crocuta crocuta
GGCAGAGAGTGGTCTGTGAGGGGAAGGAGCTCTGGTCCTGGGGGAGGGGCAGGGCGGCAGTCCAGGCAGGGAGGCGGGCGGCTGGTCGGCGAGGCTAGGGCTCAGTAGAGGCCGCAGCCCCGCAGGTTTTTGGCGATGATGACGTCCGTCACGGCGTCAAAGACAAACTGGATGTTGTTGGTGTCGGTGGCGCAGGTGACGTGGGTGTAGATCTCCTTGTGGGCGGACTTGTTCTTGCTCTCGTACTGGGCCTGGATGTAAGCCACGGCCTCCGTGAAGGCACTGGGGCCTGCAGGAGAGAGCAGGTGTGGGGCTGGTGAGGCGAGGCCACCACCAGGGTGTCCCTGAGGCCCAGGGCCTCCTGGTGACAAAGCCTGAGGGCAAAACCTGACTGGGGGAGGCTGACAGCTCAGCTAGGTCACCAGGGGGCCACGAAATCAAGCTGGTGATCCACCTCCAGTTTGAAAATAACGAAGCAGAAGATCAAATCCCACTGTGCCTCGTCCATATTAAGGGTCAGTCCTGTTTAATGAAACTCCTGTTTTCCTTCTAAATCTGCACCCACTGACTCCTGATGCAAATGTTCTTTTGTGCCGTGGGTCCTGCCCAGAGCAGGTGGGCCCAAGGTCCTCCCCAGGTCACCTCCTATGGCCGCTGCTGGACGCCAGTGAGCTACCTGGGCCTCCTCCCTCTTCCTCCTCACCCTTCCCCTTTATCACAGTCACCACCTGGGACTCACAAGTGCCTGACGCTGCCACCTTCCCGGGGACTGCCACACTGCTCTTCCCAGGTGAGCCCGGGAGAGCGGCTGCTGTCTGGGGAGAAACAGAATGGGGCTCCCCGCTTTGCACTGAGGCCCCCACAGGCTCCGGGAGTCTGGGCCCAGGCAGGGTAGGGCGGCCGCGGCCGACTGAGGGCAGGTAGGCAGTGGGGCTGGATCTTGGAGCCACGGTGCTAGGCTAGGGTGGCTGCTGTATGGACTGGACTGACCTAGAAGGAGGCCCCAGCCCCTCAGGCACATGGGCACGTGGGCCTGGCCTTGAGGGTCTACCGGACCACAGCCCCTTCTGCAGTCTGGGCTGGAGGTGAGGGAGAGCGTCCCTGGGACCTAAAGATAGTAACTCAGGCCTCCTCAGCCCCAGACCAGCCTCGGGGACGGACCCATCCCGCCTGCTTCCGCTTTACCACAGACCACAGCCCAGGTCACCTAGGGCAGGATCCACAGACCCCCAACTTAGGGCTAAGAGAAGGCTGACTGGTGGGCATGAGGGCGTTGCCCATCTTTGGGTGCATGCCACTGGGGGCCTGGCCTCGAGGAAGGGAGAGACAGTGCTGCTTGCCCAGCCCCAAGTCATGACCCCCACATCTGCTCTCAGGGAGGTGGGGGTTCCCCTGACACATCTGCCTTGGTGGGACCCTGCCCTTGCCCTGTGCTTTCCAGGCCGGGGGCTGGTCAGGCCAGAAAGCCCACTTCTCCATCCACTCACCCCCCTGGTCAGGCCCTGGCCATCTGGAAGAGCCAGTGGGCACTTGGGCCGTGCTGGCCAACTTTGCTGGGGCCCTGGTCACGCTGTCTTCCCCGGCTGCTCGTACGCCCCAGTTAGCTGAGCCACGGCAACGCTAGCAGGTGGCTCTGACAGCCTTGGCCCCTCTGCCGGGAGGCCAGGCTCTCTGCTGCTTGCAGGACTCCGTCACAGCCAACGGGCCATTTGCGTCTTCTAACTGCCCCCTGGGAGGTGCTCTTACGGCGCCTGTCGGTTATCATCACCATTGTGATGTTCAGTGAGCACTTACTATGTCCACGCTAAGCTCTCCATGCTCATTACCTCACTCTGTCCACGTGGCAAGTCTGGAGGGAGGGGGGCACAATCACAGTGATTATCCCCATCTCACAGACGGGCATGTGGAAGCTCCCAGAAGTTATCTAACCTGCTATGAGTGGCAGGGCTGGGCATGAGCCTCAGGCTGCCTGATGGGAAAAGCCCCGGCTTTCAACCCTCTCATCATCCCGCTGTTGCTACCTCACCAACAATCTGTGTTTACAGATGACCGAGCGGCGCCTCCAAGAGGCAGCGGAGCCAGGACTGTAGGCCCTGTTTCCCACCCCTCCCCCCAGGAGGCCCCGCGGGCGGCCCAGCGGCCGGGCCTGCCTCACTGCAGCACACTCCAGGGGCTGGGAGCCCCATCTTTTGTGCTGAGTTCTTCCTCCCAGGATCTGGGGTGTCCTCGGAGCACAGGAGAGGTGGACCGGGCTTGGCAGGGCGGGGGGTGGGGGGCTCCTCAGGCACTAGCGTGGCCAGAAGCGGGCTGTCCCTGCCGGGGTGCGGGGACTCTACCTGTGTATTCAGGGAAGCAGATGGTTAGCGGGGACTTCTTGATCTTCTCTTCAAATATGTCCTTCTTGTTAAGAAACAAGATGATGGACGTGTCTGTGAACCATTTGTTGTTACAGATGCTGTCGAAAAGCTTCAGGGACTCGTGCATGCGGTTCTGCAACAGAGCGGAGAGGCAAGTGAGGGCTGGCGGTGCCAGGGGCCCTGACTCGCCGCGGCCACCAATAGCGGAACAAGCGAAGGAGAGGCCCACCAGCGTGGCTGAACGCACCACTGAGGGACAGAGACGGGGGACGCACAGGACACACGGGACGCGGTCCCTATTTCATTCCACACGCAGACAGGCTGGGGCAGAGCAGGGCGGGCAGGGTGAGGAATGCTGTCCCCTCCCCCCCAGGAGGGCCGCCCTTGGCTGGGGCAGCGAAGGCCCTGGAGGGGCTCCGGCTCGAGGACAGGACATGCACCATGCACGCAGGGGCAGCACCGCCATCCAACACGTCTACACGGAACCACGGGCCATGCAGATTTCTCTACCGGGGTCTCATTCGGTTTCACCAGCGGGGGTGGGAGGGTGCACACATTCCGGTGGGAAACATTAACCGAGGTCTGAGAGATCCTCGAATTAATCCAGAGTTGGAAGCAGCCACCAGGGGGACAGCGTCTAGGGGGTGATCTTGCTGTGGCCTTGGCGCGGTTGGGGGATGGGGTTGGTGGGCTGGGCGGTGGCTGGGCCGGGGGCAGCTCTGGGGGAGCTCGTTGTTGGGGCTGGTTTCTCAGTAGAGCGGCCAGAAGAACCCCAAGAAGAAACCCAGCAAAACAGAGTAAAACAGAAAGGAAGATAAAAACCCAGAAGAACACAGGAAAGAAAGAGAGAAAAATTGAAATATTGGTTCGACCAGTCTCGGGGCCAGGAGGTCAAGACCAGCCCATCCGGAGGCCTCTAAGCAGGCTGGCCTAGGCCACGGTGCCGGCCACGGTGCCCGGGGACTGGAGATGGAAGGCGAGGGTGGGCGGGGAAGGCACTCACAGCAAAGTCACCCAGCGGCGCCCTGACAACCTGGTGCTTTCAACTCTTAGCTGATGGTTTCGCTTGGAGGGAGGCACTTCATACCTGCCCAGCTTGGAGGCTCTCTCAGAATCTGCTCATGGTTTTGGCCTTGGTTTGGCAAGTTAAGGCCCTGCAGGCAGTGGTGATGGTAGTGACAGTGAAGAAATGGTGGCAGGCTGAGGCCCAAGGCCGCTGGAGCCACGGGCCTGAGGTAGGAGGCCAGGATGTGACCCTCAGGGTGCTGGGGTGCAGTGGACAGGGCAGCCTGGCCGGCGGGTGGCCAGCCTCCAGGAGCTGCCTCCAGACACCTGTCCTGACAGTCCCAACTTCTGCCCCAGCCGGGGGGGACGTGCAGGCTGATCCCAGAGGAAGTCTGAGGACCAAGGACTGGTCAGCAGAGCCTAGCTTTTGCCTCCCAGGGGCCGAGCATCCGTGTCTCCAGCTTGTCCTTCAGCCATGACCTTGGACGGAGTGCTGATGATGGCCATCTACCGCGTGCAGAGTCCTGAGTGCAGGTGTTCTTGTGGCTCTGCGTGCGGTGGGTCCCACGGCTGCCCGCCAGGCTGCTCTGCCACCGTGGCCACTTTACGAAAAAGGAAGTGGAGAGGCTGCCCACGCTGGCCCCGTGGCAGAGGCAGGGCCGGACCCTGGACCACGCCTGTCTGGCTCCCCGGCCGCCAGATGCTGCCAAGTCCCGGACACACAGATGTTGCTTAGTCCTATAGCGATGGTATAGTTCCTGCTGCCCCCCACCGCCCCCGGCAATGAGCCGCCTTGTGAGCTGTTGTCATGTTGGGGACCCCATTCCTGGAGGGGCTGCTGCTCTGCCCAGGAGGTAGGGGCAGCCTGCTGTGGGGAGCAAACGGCCCCAGGGAAAGCCCATTCCTGGCCTTGGCTCCTCTAAGGTCCTGGGCTTCAGCCCTTATGAAGAAGGGCAGGGGAAATGGGGCAGGAAGAAAGAGGAGGGAGAGTGGGAGAGGGACAGTAAAGGCAAGAGGAGAAGGAAGGTGCAGGGGTCTATGGGGAGAGCTCCCCGGGGGGTGTGCTCCGCTCAGCAGCAGGGCTGAACCAGGTGGGCAGACCGGGAGGGCTACCGAGCACAGAGCCTGGCGGCTGCCCGGCCCCAAAGGCCCAAGAGCTTGGGGCCCTGTAGCTCTCGGACCCTTTGCTTCTGCCCGACGCATGAGAGGTCCCAGCCCCATGGCTGTGGAGCCCGGGAGTTGGGTTTGAGCTGCGGGCAGCCTTGAGAGGGCAGGCCGCAGGAGACAGGGGCCCCTCTGCCCTCCAGCTCTCTCCTTTCTTTAAAACCCGTGGCTGGGTTAGCATCAGGTTCCCTGCACAGCCCTGCTTCTTACTCCCGGGCGTTGGAGGAAGGACGGACAAGCCAAGTGGAGCCCAGGCCACGTGGGTGGTCAACCGGATGGTGACTGGCAGCTCCAGAAGCACAGAGGCAGGCGGCGGAACAGCAAGAGATGTGCCAGGGCCGTCCCTGAGCAGGGACGCCCTGTGGGGCCGGCTACCAACCGACCCCGGGCGGCGTGGCGGCCAGCGAGTTCGGGTCCAAGCACAGCCCAGGGTGTGTGTCCCCCCTGCCCCGCCCAGCTCCAGTGATTTGAGGCGCCACAGCTGCCGAGGCTCCTGAGAACGACCACGTTACCAGAAAGAGCTCACGGCCAAGGCCCCAGGGACCTCACCTCTGGACAAGCCAGGGCTTAGGGGGCTTTGCTGAAACCCAATTAAGGGGTGCAGCTGGCCCCAAGAGGAAGGGCGATGTGGACACACCACATGTGGATCACCCACCCCGCCAACGGCTCCAGCCCCAGCCTGCGAAAGCCTCACTGCTGTGCCCATCCCTCCCCGCAGCCCGTAGCCCATCGGATCTGCGCTGTGGCACCAGCAGACCAGGACTAGGGGGAAACACACCCAGAGAGGAGACAGCCTTGCTCAAGGCCCTACCCGAGATGACAAACTGCCTCAAATGCTCATCGCCGACTCTGAGAGGCTCCGGGGCCCAGGGTCCGTGCGCGCTGCCCACAGAAGGAGCTGACACACGCCAAGGACCCCGTGACCCCCACGAGGTGCCGCGGGCTTGTGTCCGGGGACCCTGTGGGTGCACCACGCCAACACCCGGCTTCCCTTGCAGGCTCTGCAGACGGGCCCGCTGCTCGGGGGACACCCTCATTTTGGGGACAGTCACCAGTGACAATACAACCACCAGCTCAGTGCTGCCGTGCCAGAAACGGTTCCAAGTATTTCACGCGCGCACTCTCATTCTCTCGCCAACGGCCCCCAACGTAGGTACTATTGTTACCCCACTGTGACAGATAATAGTAACCGAGGCGGGGCGGGGGGTGCCTGAATGTGGCAACAAACCAGGAGCAGAGGCCCAGATCAGGCAGCACCTCTCTCCATCTGCAGGTGAGGACCCCCTTTGAAGCCAGCTTGGTGTCCTCCAAGGCCCCAGACTGAGGGCGACCCATGGAGCCCAGGCGGGAACCAGGGCAGAGGGGTGCTAACCGGCGCGCCGCGGGCTCTGCCCTCCCGCTGCCTGCCCCACACCTCTCCTGGCAGCACCAAAGGGAGGGCTGTCGGGGCAAAGAGCTGCTATTTCTGTCTTACATACATTCTTGCTTGACTGCAACCTTGATTTCTTTTAGGATTTGCTTAATTTTGTTCTGGCCGATGGCCTCGGTGACTCTGCTGTGTTTACTGAAGAGGCACTAACTGCCTGAGTCACAGAGGCCGCAGAGGTGTCTATCATCGAGCTGTACACAGCTCCTGAGCTGGGGCCGGCTGCGGCCACCTCCCCTGCATTGGCGGCAGGGGCGTCTGCCCGGGAGAGGGAGCGGCTGGCCCTGCCCCAGCGCCCATGGGGCCCCCGGGGCAGAGCGCAGCTGGGCCCCTGAGAACCTCCACAGGCCGGATGGGCCTGGGGCCACTCACCGTGGTCTCGTCTTCATGGAGCACCTGGTCATAGCCGCTGAGCGCGACGCAGAAGATAATGGCTGTGACGTCCTCGAAGCAGTGGATCCACTTCTTGCGTTCAGATCGCTGGCCCCCGACGTCGAACAGCCTAGTAGGGAGATGGGAGCCGTCTGTGAGTGGTGGGCGGTGGGGCCCAGGCAGGTGAGGGGAGGCCCGGTCGAGCCCCGAGCCTGCCGAGGAGCCCCACTTCAGGTGCTGACGGGCAGGCCACGGCCGTCCGTCCTGTGACTGGGTTGTGCTCGCCTGCGGGGGCTCGAACACCCGCCCCTGCACCTCGAGAACTGTCCTGAGGGGTACGGCTCAGCTGCCCCCAGGAGACGCCTCTGCGGGTCCTCCTGTCAGGCAGCATGCACACCCTGTGCCTGGCCTTCCGAGTGTGTCTGCTCACGTCTGCGGTCTGGGCAAACTCCAAACCAAGCAAGCGGGGACTGTCACCTGTTGTGTAGAGGGAAAGGGAGGCCACACAGGGTTAAGTGCCCCTGGCCCTGGTGAGAGCCGGCACGGTAGAGCTGGGGTCTGACCAACATGTGTCCACAAAGTGCCACCCCTCCCCATCAGATGACTGCCTGCCTCTCCGCCTCCTGGCCTCTCTTCTGTCCCACCAACACCCAGAAACCACATCTGGAAGGTAGAAGGGGGCAAGACAGGGACTCCTAGGCCTCAGTGTGTGGCGATTACCCTGGGGCGGGGGGAGACACGCCTCTCGAGGGGGCCCCTGTTCTGATGGTGCTCTGAAGGCCCTGGACTTGAGTTCTGTTCTGTGCTTGCTCTGAGGCCTGTTTCCCCACATGTACTCAGAGACGGCGGGTCAGCTAATCTCTAAGCCCCTTCTAGCTCTGAGATAATCTGGGTCCTCGGGGTCTCACAGATTTTCTTGGGCTTATCCATCCTCATCCCCTCCCCCTCCTCATAAGGAGGCCTTTGAGGGGCTATGTCCTCCTCAGAAGTCACCCAGGGACAGGACTATCATCCTTTGTCTATTCAAATCCTCTCTGCTCCTTGGAGGCTCACTCTAGAACGCTACCTCTTCCAGGAAGCTTCCCTGTTCATCCCAGCCCCTGAACTTGGACACACAGACAGGCCCTTTCTCATATCTACTGTCTGTCCCAACTGGAAAGCTCCCTAAGGTGGGGCGATAACTGGGTGTTCCAGACAAGACAAGGCGGAGAGGCTGGTGGCTCCCATCTGTCACAGTGTCCTCGCCAGGGTTTGGGAGGCTCCCCGGGCCTCACCTGAAGTGGAGGTTCTTGAATGTGAAGTGGGTTTCCACGATGCCAGTGGTTTTGACCCTGGTTCGGAGGATATCCTGCTCGGTGGGCTGGTAGTCGGCGGCCCCAATCCGATCCAGGCTGTCCAGGTAGCTGGGGACGGCAACACACAGGGGCCCTGGAACAAGCCAGCCCAGCCCTGGCCAGCGCCCCCTGGGGGCCGGCCATGGAAGCGACGGCACCCCCTCATCCAGGGCCCACGTTGGGGGTGCCATTGGAGCAGCAGAAGCTTAAGTCCTGGCCTCACATTCTCAAAGAGCCTCTCGCTGAGTCAGGGGCTGTGTGTGCAGTTCCAGATGCATTTAGAGAAGGTCAAACTCTTACATGAGACTGTTTTAATGCTGTTTTGTCATCTATCTTCATCTTAAAATCATAGTGGCCGATAGTTACGTTCGACCCTTTATATGTGTGACCATGTTTCATCCTTAGTTTTCCTGAGTTAAATGTACCATTTTATAGATTAGAAAACAAAGGGTCAACAGGGCTAAGTACCTGGCCCAGCTGTGTGCCCTGGCTCAAAGGCAGACATCTAGCTCCTGGTCTATCTCTTAACAGTATTCTAGAGTGCTTCCAGAAGGCCCTCTGGGCATCTGCCCACCTTTCCACACTTGCTTACAGTCTACCAGGGCATCCACCCACCTTCCTATTGGTGCCCTTGGACGGGAGGCTCAGAGGTCACACAGTGGACCCACGTCTTTGGCATCAGGGCTCTCTTTTCCTATCACCACCAGACCAGGCCTTTGCATTTTACCCATCCCAGCTGAGCACCCCGTAGGGCTTTGGGGGCATGTATGGGTTAGGTCTGAACCCAAAGTGGGGTGGGAGCCAGAAAACCAGGAATGTGGGAGGTGGGCCAGATCTGACGGGCCATTCAGTGACTCACAGGGTTGGCTGGGTCACCCACCCCTTGGTGGGGGGAGAAGCACACACAGCCCACAAGGGAGGAGCCCCCAGGGTCTGAGGGACACAGGACAATGTGGGGTGGCAGGTTGCCTGTGGAGAACTGTCCTCCATTAACACCAGCCCTTGGATGCATGGGGAGCAGCTCTTTGGCTTGAGGATGTTCATGGGGCTGAAAGGTGGGGTGGCTTCACCAGTGAGGGTTTCCACTGGTAAACCAATAATCCAGGCCTGCCTCAAATCCTTGTGAGGATTTTTCCTAAGGAACCAAAACTGAATGGTGGGCGCCCAGGCATAGGAGGCGTAAGCTTGAAGTCACACCACAGCTAGGATTTGAGCCTGGGTGTTCCTGACCCCAGATACCGTGCTCTCCTCTGTGGAAGGAGCCTATGGGAGGCTCTGGAGGCCTCGGCGTCTCCTTGCCAGGCCCCTGGGGGTGTCTGGGCTCTGGGCTCAGCCTGGAGGAGCTCCTCCTGGCCCTTCCCAATTCTCCTAAGCCCTCTGGGCACAGCCCTCCCCCCACTTCCACTGCCTCTGCTCAGGACCCATGCTGGTCTTGAAATGACCCTCGTTCTGTTGTCTCCATCTGGACACCAGGGCTTGCAAGACGCCCCCATCCCAGCCGGAAAACCTGCTTTAGATAGAAAAGCTGGCCCTCCGTCCCTCCGTGCTGGCCGAGTCTCGCACAGGGAGATGGCCAAGGGAGAGGCCTGCTGTATATGCCCCCTACCTGCTGTCCTGGGTGGGGGGAGACCAGCAACAGGACCAGCACGGTCCCTGCCTTCCTGGAGCCTGGTGCGCACGCGCATGGGAGATAATGAGCAGCTAAGTAAGACCTAGAACATGTCGGGAGGAAAGACTCAGGCAGCTGGTAAGGGGGAGGTCTGTGGAGGGCCGCTGGCGGACAGAGGGTGGCTGGGGAAGGCAGGATCATCCTGGAGTGCAGGCTCAGGGAGCCGGCAGTGCAGACGCCATCTTGCAGTGGAGGAGAGCCTGGGATGCAGACACCGGACAGGGGTGGTGAGGGCCGCGGGACCGGAGTGGGGAGACGGAGGCAAGGGTGGGGCACAGCGGGTAGGCCCGTCAAGTGACTGTAGGCACTTGGGCTTTCACTCTGAGTAGGACGGGAAGCTCCTGTCGAAGAGCCTTGGACTAGTGGCTCTGCTGCCATGAGGAGAGCAGATCAGGAGGGAGGCGTAGGGACACCTGTCGGGAGGTCCTTGAAGCCCCGCAGGTGAGGGGCAGCTGTGCACAGGCCTGGGGGTGGGTGGGGCATGGGACGCAGAGCCCATTAAAGCCACCTCCTCGTGGTGTAAGGGGGCTGCACCTGGTGGGAGGGAGCGCAGAGGCAGAGCAGGTCTGGGGTGGGTGGGAGCCAGGAGTCAGCCGGCATGTATGAATTTGAGATGTGCTGAGATGTCCCAACGGACACCAAGTAGGCAGAACTCAGGAAGGGGGCGGGGCTGGTGACAAATGGGAGTGTCCTCTGGGTGTGTGACGAATTCAGGGCAACGAGGCTGGAGATCACCCAGGCATGCTGCATAGACTGGAAGAGGTTCAAGGACTCCAGCGAGGGCACAGGCAGGAAGCGGGGAGGTGGCTGGGGAGGAAGCCTGAGGAAGCCTCCCTGGGGGTGGGCACTGTGGGGTGGGGGACTCAAGGAGGGGGTTCCAGGAGGCCATCAAGAGCCTGAGCGGCCTCAGTGGGGGTGCAGGAGCAAAGCCTGAGGGGTGGGCTCCGGAGAGAGAGAGAGGAGAAAAAACAGCCCTAACCAAACCATGGAACTGGCTTGTACAGCCCCTGCTCGGACGCGTGCTCAGGTTTCTGGGCTTCTGGGGCCCATCTCAGGATCATTCGGAGGGGCAAGGGGAGAGCCTGCCCAGTGTCACAGGGAGACACTGAGGGCCCGCCCAGGAGCCTGGCTGCACCGGCCCTGGTGTCCTCACCTACGAATGAGGTGACCGGCTGGGGAACCTAGTGACGGGCTCTGGGCCTTGGGGAGCCACTCCCACCGTCCCCCTGGGATTGGGCCCTGAGACGGCCCAGTGGGGCCCCCTCCCTCTCTGTCACCACAAATGTACTGTTAACTATTTTCATACATGGCACCCAGGATTCTTTTGGAAAAGGAGACCTGGCTCCTACAGGCACAAGAGCAAAGCCACAGCCTGACCAGGAAGCATTTAGGCCCTTCCCAACCTGGGGCGTCCCCTGCCCTTTCTTGCCCTGTCGCTGTTCCACAGACACGCAGAGAGAAGAAGGCTGATGTCCTTGGCTGACTTGGGGAGTTGACAAACACTGACTCAAGCTGCTTATTTAAAGTAATAAAAATAACCACCAGGAGATCCCCAAATAATGCCCTAACTAGCAAAAACCTGGTGGTGAAAGCGGGGAAGAGACTTGGAAGACAGGCAGGTTGGAGGGTCAGGTTTGCCTGGACGACACTGGGACAAAGAAATGGAAATAGTTAAAAGGTCAGGGGAAGGGGCGCCCGGGTGGCTCAGTCAGTTAAGTGTCCGACTTCGACTCAGGTCATGATCTCATGGTTCGTGAGTTTGAGCCCTGTGTCGGGTTCTGTGCTGAGAGCCCGCTCAGAGCCTGGAGCCTGCTTCAGATTCTGTGTCTCCCCCTCTCTCTGCCCCTCCCCTGCTCACACTCTGTCTCTGTCTCTCTCTCAAAAATAAACATTAAAAAATTTTTTTAAAAAGTTGGAGGGGGACAGGTTTGGGAGAATTTACTATTATTTTTATATCTCTCTATACTGTTACACATTTTTTTTTGCAACGAATTCCTGTTATAATTAAATGGACAATTAAGTGGAGAACACCAATTTGATGCCCTCAAGGGCACCTGGGGGGTGGGAAGGCCCTGGACTTGGGTCCAGCAGGGGCAGGGAAGGGGAGAAGGAAGCAGCACTGCTTCCCCACTGTAACGGTCTAGGGGTAAGGCCCGGATCCACTGGAGGAGTGCTTTGAGTGTGCACAAGGCGCTGTGGACCCAAACCCCTGGGCTCACACCCCGGCCCACCAATGTGTCCCTGGGGGCTCATCGGGCCTGGGGTCTGGGTCGCTACCACCTGGGGCTCACAGGACCTAGCACTTACCCGGCAGACAGCCTAAGTGTGCAGAAATGGGAGATGCTCTGGCCTTACTCATGTCCTTAGTTGGGCCAACAAATGTGGCCCACTGTCCACTGGCAGCTGCCATTTTTGGGGCCCCGGCTTCTGCTACGTCACCCGGGCTTCTGTCTCAGCACTACTGACATTTGGGGCCAGATGCTTCCTCGCTGTGGAGGGCAGTGCACTGTGCGGTGTTCGCCGGCACCCCTGGCCTCTGCCTACTAGATGCCAGTACTGCCACCTTCGTCAGAACCAGACATTGCCAACGGTCTCCTGGGGGCAGAGTGGTCCTGGTGGAGCTGCTGGGGTGAGGACGGCCGAACAGGTCAGTGAGGCTCCCACTGGTAAGCCGGGCACAAGACTGCAAGAGTGGGGTGTCATCCCAACATCTCCAGGATGGAAGACATGCTCCCAACCAGGGCGGACCATTCCCAGGGGTATGGTGCCTCTGATCTAGGGAACAAGGTCACAAAACCTCACAGGAGCCTGAGTGACAAAGCTGTTGTCATAGGAAAA
>NW_027551573.1:2987653-2998649 GCF_008692635.1 Crocuta crocuta
CCCCCCCCCCCGCCCCCCCCAGGCCACTTTCTCTGCCTCTCCTGTCTTCCCCTTCCAGCGCTCTCTGGCTGTCACTGAGCCTCCTCCCTCTCCTTCCCTTCCCTTCTCTCTTCTCTCCTTTCCTTCCCCATATTTAGTGATAACACACTATGTGTTCGGTTATTTCCTGGACTGGAAAGTTAATTTTCTCTAAAATGAAACAACAAAATGGCATCATGGGGATTATTTTCTGCCTACATGGCTCTTGATCTGTACTTATGGGGTCGGGGCTTCTCCAGAGGGGAAAGGTGGTCATTAGCCTAAACACCTTCCTTCTGGAGTGCCAGGCCCTGCCCTCCGGGAGCCTGTGGTTAGCGGTCCCTTGTGTCCTTCACCTCCCCAGCCTCGTCCTCATCCAGGGGTTGGGAGAAGCCCTTTCCCACTGCTTCCTGACGCTTCTCCTGACCCCCGAGGTGGAACATCTCATGGCCGTTCTGCCCCCAGCCACAGACCCGTCCCTGCCCCCCTGTCCCCATCCCCATCCCCTTCCCCTTCCACGCCCGCATCAGCGGCCTGCTGGCGGCCTCCCCATGCCTGAGACACTCACTATTTGGCGGAATCGTTGAGCTGATACTCCCGAGACCTGTTGAAGCATTCCTGGATTCCTGAGTCACCCCACAGCCGCATCATGGCCGAGAGCAGTTCTGCAGAGAAGGGCTCGGTGTCTTCCATCCGACTCACCACGTCACACACCATCTTGGCGTCAGCCTGTGAGGGGAGAGGAGTGGTGGCTCAGAGGCTTTGGTGGGGTCAGAGCCCCGGCTGGGCACCTGCCAGGGCATCGGGACGACGGCTCAGCCCTCCACCTGCTCAGGCGAAGCGGGCCACTAGACCCAGTCTGGACACAGTCAGGTCTCCGAGGGCCTTCAGGGCCCTCTGTCACAGGGACGTTCTAATCCGGTATGCCCAGCCACGCCCCCCGCAGCCCGAGTGTTTTCTGTGGGCAGGAGGGCAGTGGTCGGGGCCCTGTTCTCCGCCCTCCAGCTCAATCAGGGCAGCGCTACTTTTCATCTATTGTGAAAACTGGGGTTCTGCAGAGTATTCATTTTGGGGGGGGGATCAATGTTCTTGACTAATGTAATTTTCTCTCCTTCTTACCCAGATGGAGCAAAGTCCCTAGAACTGGGCAAATCAGGGACATTTTGGTGACCTGAGAATTCCCGTTAGCTGGGGCCCTGGGGCAGCCGTACCTTGAGGAGACCATCAACACCATCAACATTCAGTGTCAAGAGCTTAGGCCCTGGGCTGGCCCAAAGCTAAAACTTAATTTGATTAATTTTTAGTTACTTATTTGCCGTTGACCTGGGGGCAAGGGAGGCCTAGACTCGGTTAAAGGAGGGAAGGGTTCGCCCTTTCTCTGCCTCTCTCCCCTTCCTCCTTGGTCTCAGAGGCTGTCATTTGCGTCAGGCGTAAACGTGGCGGCCGAGACTGCTGGAAATGCACCAAAGTACTCATCTGCGATACCAAACAGGGTTGCCATTTTCAAGGACGATGATCAACCACGTGTAACACCATAACCAGGAAGGTAGTGGTCTCGGAAGAGTTGGAGGTTCTCGGAGAAGCCCCGGGACCTCACCATCGCCAGTACCGCACACACACGTGTAGCATCTAACAGTTTACAAAGGACACTCCGGGCACACACACTCTTTGCTCAGAATTTCACGAGCACCTCATGAAGGAGTGACAGGAGACTGCATTAATGGGCCTGGGTCTTCACCCCTGCCCGTGGGCATGCCCTGTGCCTTGTGTCTTTGTGTTCCCCGCCCCCTGTGCCTGACTGAGGGACATGGCCCAGCCCTTCAGAGGCCTTGCGTGGTCCCGCCTGTCCTCCACGCCATCGCGAACACGCCCAGGCTCTCCCAGTCATCCCAGGAAGAGGATGAGGGACGCACGGAGCTCGGCTGAGCCGCCCTGGGGTCTCTGATCCCCAGCTGAACCCCTGCGCCACGAAAAGAAAGAATTGCCCTTGTAAGTGACTGAGTTAGGGAAAGTTTGTTAGTACTGCTGTGCCGATAACTAGTCACTGTGTTACTAATCCCATTTATAGGTCAGGAAACTGAGGACCAGAGAGGGGCAGGCACTCACCTAAGCTCACAAGAGGAAGTACCAGAGCTGGGACTCAAGATCAGGAGTGTCCGACCCCGAGGCCAGCCTCTGTGAGGAGGCCCGCACGTGCCGAGCACAGTTGCTGACTGATTGTAGTGCCTCTGATGGCAATCGGTGCCTGGCACGGGGGCCACACCAAGGGTGACAGGCTTTACCCAGAAAGGTCTGTGACAGGGCCTTGCTCAGATCCCTCTCTTGACCCAACAGCAGGAGACAGCCACCACGTGGTCCCTCTGGCCTGCGATAGCCCAGAGGGCTCGGAGGAACAGCTCTGCCTCGTGGCCGCTGCCTGCCCCGGGTCCCTCACTCTTAGTAGGTGTTGTAGCGGCCCGGCACTGGGGGGCATCCCAGCGGTGGGAGAGAGATGCGGCTGGGAGAGCAGGGCCAGGCAAGGAGCCGGTGTGGCTGCACGCTGCACCCCTCGTGTTCAGAAGCCTACAGTCCCCCGGGGCCCAGGCCAGCCTCTCATGTAGGGCATGGGCCTAGGAAGGCAGGTGTGGGAAGCTAAGGCCAGGAAGGGGTGAGGGGCGGCTGGCGGGCACAGGCCCTGCTCTGGGCTGTTTCTTTCCTTGGGACTTTTCAGTAGGGCAAGCCTAAGGGGACGTGCTCCCCAGAGTCAGTGGCGTCACCAAGACCCGTGTCCCACTCCCAGAGAAGCCCCTACGCATGAAGCTACTGGAAAGAAACGGGCAAGTGCCATGGTGTTCAGGCCCCCCATCTTCTCTGCAGCCCGGCCCCTCACACGTCCCAGGCCCCAGACAAGACGTAGCGCAGTGGGAGAGGTCGGTCCAGGGAGCTGGGTGGGTGCAGGTCAGAGTGGGCCCTGCTGTATCCACCTGGGCCGGGCAGCTGGTGTCAGCACCCCGCGCCCCCTCTTCCAGCTGCCTTCCCCCCAGCTTCAGCATGCCCAGGCTGCAGCCCACGGGGAGGCCACGCCCTTGCTGGGGGTTGGGAGTGCGGTGCCCCAGGCCTGCCATATCCCTGACCTCCTGGGTTTTCTGGTGTCAGGCTTTCTATTGATGGACATGGTAATCATCACGAGCCCATCAGTCTACTCTCAAATCTTTTCACCACCCAGTCCTCCAACTGAGCTAGAGGAAACCCAGACTACGTCACCCGTGGCATGTGGTTCAAGGAGTGAGGGAAACTGCTGGAAATCTCCCTTGGGGTGGGAGGGACACAAAGCAAATGAGGCTAGCACCTGTCCACTGCGTGGCCGACAAAAGGTTCTGCATACAAGGTACACGGGGCCAAAGGCTTCTGTAGAGACTTTCCAGAACTGAGTGGTGCCGCCAGGCAGCTATTGACGCATCAGAGGGCCGTCTACTGCAGAAGGTGGATGGGAAAGTTCTGGGGGCTGCCTACCCTGGGAGGCAGGCTGCAGGTGGCCTGCCGGCGAGCAGCCCAAGCCACAGCGCCGGCCCAGCTCCAGCTCCCTGGGGTCCCGTCCCAAAGACCCCAACCTTCGGATTCCCGAGTCACCCAGGGTGGACACGGAGGGCTGCCCACTGAGAGAGGCGGGGCCGTGTTGGACAGGAGCCTCTGCAGCATCTGAGCCTCCCCCGGGGCATCGGCCTGGAGGGGTGGCCTCAGGGCCTGGGTGACGGGCACGCCAGGCCGGCAGTGACTCGGGCAGGGAGGGTGAGCAGGGGCTCTGCCTCCACCGGGGGCTAAAAACAGGCCTATGACCCAGGGGCCCGCGTGCTGATGCCGCTGCCGAGTCCTGGGCGCCCTTGGGACATCTCGGTTTCCCTCAGCGCCCCAGGCGCTGTCCTAGCTGTGACATGCGGCTGGCCTGGCCTGAGTGTGTACCCCACCTTCATGGCTTCTGCCCGATCCGTGAGAAGGGAGCCGGGGTGGGGTGGGGGTCGTGCTGGCTGAGAGACACCCTCGGACCCGAGTGCCCTGGAGCTGTATGCCGGCTCACGGTGAGGTGAAGTCTATGAACCAGGACCACTCTGTCCCCACCTGTGACCCCGGGGAGTGCAGCGCAGTGCACAGCTCGGGGAAGGCTGGACCCGACGGTTTGCTGGGGGGTCTCCAGGGAACAGCCCAGGGGCCGGGGCCATCCTCCCGGCCTCTGCTCATCGCTGCAGTGTGGTGGGGGGCGGGGGGGGTCCTGTGCTGGCGGCACCCCCAGCCTGCACTTGCTGTCCCTCTCGGGTCCCCCCCAGCTCAGGTCTGGCACCGCCACCGGCCCAGCTGCTCAGACTCAGCCAGGTGTCACCCTTGGTTCCGCTGCTGCCCTTCCATGTCCCGCGTCCCGCTGGCTTTTCCGTCAGAGCTGTTTTCAGTCAGACCTCGTCTCGCCATGTCCTCACGCACCTGAACCTCCCTGGGTCCCGGCCAGCACCGGCTTTCTCCTCCCCGCTGCCCTCAGTCCCCTCCCAAGCGCTCCCTGCCTCCTTCTCCTCTCTCTAGTCCGTCCCTCACACGGCAGCCAGCAGGAGGCCGTTCGTTTCCTCCTGGCGTCAAGTCTCCCCTTAAAAAAAGAACCGAGTAGACTGACATCCAAGTAAAAGACTGCATTTCCTAACTTCACAGGCAGCTCCGTGTGACCAAGTGACAAGTTCTGCCCGATGGGACATAAACCCAAGGAGAGTGCCTTGGGAGGTATGTGTGTATGTAAGTATGTATACTTTAGAGAGAGAAAGTGAGCGAACGGGGGAGAGGGACAGAGGGTGAGAGAGACAGAATCCCAGGTAGGCTCCACGCTCAGCAGAGAGCCCGACATGGAGCTTGATCCCAGGGCCCTGGGATCATGACCTGAGTCAAAATCAAGAGGTGGTTGCTCAGCTGACTGAGCCACAGGGGCACCCCCACGAATACCCTTTTTAAAGGGAGGTTGTACCCTTTTCTCTCACTTCCTCCTTCCTGAAGCTGGAACTGGGATGTGATGGCTGGAGCTCTAGCAGCCAACTTGGATCGTGAAGACAAAGTCTATACCCTAGGGATAGTAGAACAGTGATATGAAAATAGCCTAGGCCCTTGATAACTCTTTATTTTTTAATTTAACTTTGATAGCTTTATATTTTTTAATTTAAAATAAATTTATTATTGAAATCATTATTTTCCAGGGCTCAGATATTCAGTCAGACCTAAGCCAAATGGGTACAATAAAGCTCCCTGTTTAGACTCTCACAGCAGGCTCTCATCAGGCCTAAATTCCAAACTCATTACCTTGGCCTCCAAGCCCCCACCCACCCCTCTGTTCCAATCTCCCACCCTTCCTCTCTCACGGGACTCCAAACACACAGCCCTTCTTTCTGCTGAGCAGGTCAACCAGGGTCATCCCACCTCACGGTGCTCTGTTGCCTGGACGACCCGTGCCTGAGCGCTTCCCCATCTCAAATGTCACTTCCTCAGGAGAGCCCTCCTTGATGCTCCCAGGCAGAGTCTGTCCCCACAGTGCACTGACCACGCATGTCACAGCTGGTGTCCTACGTGCCTGGTCCTCAGGGCAGGGAGTTTCCTGACTTTTCACAGTACCCCAGGTCTCACACCATGCTTTGTGCATGGCCGGCACTCAGCAACATTTGCAGGACCAATGAGCCCTTGGCATTTTATCAGGCACGGTCCCGATTTCTCACTCCATCATCTCTGTTCCCTGACTCTTCTCATCTGGTTGATTTCACCAATATTTCTAGCTAATTTAATCATCACAGCAACTCTACAGGCCACCATCCAATTTAACAGATGGAAAGACAGAGGCTCTGAGGTGAGGAAACGTGCCCAAGACTATGCAGCTAGTAAGTGGGACAGCCTGGAGCGAAGGTCAACCTTCCCTACTGGCTTCTAGTCAGGAGCCTCTTTACTTGGACCTGAGGCCCGAGCTGAGGACTCACTGGTCCCAGCCCAGCCTCTGAACAAAAGCGAAGGACGTGGGTAGGAGGGAAGGGGATGAAGGGTCAGGCTTGGAAGGGGAGGAGGGACCTTGACAGTTTGCTCTGGGGCACTGTGGAGGGTGCAAGGCTGGGCCTCGCCCTGTGGGTGCTAAGCTTAACAGTAATTAATAGAGCCGGAGGAGGCCCTTGTCCCTTTGTCTGCCTGCCTTTGGGGGCCCAGGGGATGGTGCTCACACTGGGCCTGACCTTCTCATCCAGGTCTCCTGCTGGGCCAGCAGCAGGGATGTTTTCCAGCACCTCTGCCTCCGCTACAGTCCCCATAGTGCTGTCACCTCTTGCTGCAGCATGCCCAGCTGTCTGGGAGCCACCTGCCAGCCCAGGGCCAGGAAGGCAGGCCTCCGCCACAGAGGGGAGGGGGCGGCCCCTCTTGCCACCGCCGCCCCCACTGGCCTGGGGCCCTGCTGCAGAGAGGAAGGGAGGGCTCTCCCCTGTGTGAGAGAGAGAACATGACTGCCAAGCTGCCCCAGGTGCGCGGGGCTGGGTGGGGTGGGCTGACGGTTACTGAGTGTCCACAAGGCCCCCCGCCCTCCACTCTCTGCCTGCTGGGACCGCCCTGGTGTAACGTCCAGCTCTCACGTCACCCGCCCCTGGAAGAGCTTCTTGGAGGGTCCCCTCTGGTCAGCCCCTCCTAAGGCTACCAGCCCTGCTCCAGGCGGCCTTCTGGGGGCTTCGGCCACAAGTTCGGGAGCCCATCTGGGCTTTAATCTCTCTGAGGCTCAGTGTCCTCACCTGAGAAATGGGGATTACGGAACCATCATTTTCATCAGAGAGCTGTTGTGTGAGCAAACGGAGGGCACGAGCACAGGGATGAAACTGAGGGGCGGGCTGTGCGGTCTTACCCCTGAAGGGGCTGGGGGGCCACAGGGAGACGAAGAGGCGAGCCTGCCTGCTCTTTTGACACGTGTGTGTGCGTAACGGGTGGAACAATCTGGTGCATGGCCAGATAGTGCGTTCAGAATGTGAATGTGGGTAAGGTACCATTCTTCTCACCTTAGGATCAGGAGGCTCTGGACAGCAGAGGATACATGCGAGATTCTTTTTTTTTTTAAATCATAGACGGGTAGAGGGGAAGAGGTAGAAGGAGGGAGGGAGAGAGAGAGACTGAGAGAGAGAGAGAGAGAGAGAGAGTCTCAAGAAGGCCCTAGACTCAGTGTGGAGCCAGACATGGGGCTCATTCCCATGTCCCTGGGATCATGACCTGAGCCGAAATCAAGAGTCAGATGCTCAAGTGACTGAGCCACCCAGGCGCCCCACCACATCAGTGATGTAAAAATAGCATTAACATGGTATCTTGCTCATAATGCTGACATATAAGTGGCCTGAAGCTGCTCTGGGTAGAGGTGAGGTGCTGCTGGGACCCCATCACTCTGGAGAACCCCTTTGGAAAACTGTACCTGTGAGCATCTGGAGAAAGGGAGTGGGCAGGGAGAGGGAGGGCAGGGCATGTGGAGACAGGGCCCAGGAGACGCCTCCATCACTGGGGGCGGGGTGCAGGGGACCTCAGCACACGGTACTTCCCAGAGGTGAGCCACCTCGGGCCACTACCAGGGAGCAGGGTGCCAGGGTGGTGGTGGGGGGCGGCTCTGGACCTCAACTCATAGTACATAGGGGCCCCTCCCTGTGAAATACAGGCCAGGGCTTCCTGCGACAAGGGCCCATGCTGCTGGCAACTGGCCACAAGTGTGCTTGGGAAGCAGCACCTGAGACCCAAGGGACAATCCGAGCACTGTCAGTGTCATCAGTGGGACTGCCCACTGGCGTCCAGGAGTTGGGGGGCTCTACTTCCAGAGAGCTGTCTCATTCCAGGAGCCGGGACCGATGTGACAAGGGGGGATGAGGGCTCCCAGCTGCCAGGCCCGAAAAGAGCCCCCTGCACTGACTTCTCTGCCCTAGCATCTCATGCTCACCCCTGCCGAGACGTGGCTGGTGCGCTTCTGTGCTGTGCCATGCTGGGGGGTGGCTGGGAGTGCTGACCACGGGAAGCTGGCGTCAGCCCAGCCGAGCCACTGAACGAACACCGCACACTTCCATTCACCCGCCAGGCACTTCCAGGGCCTTGGAAGTGCCCCTGTGCATTCATCGGCTGGCACTGGGGCAGCTAACTGCACTATGATATACTTGGTTCTTCAAAACCTCTCCCTTCTCTTCGGGGCAGTGTGCGCTTTTCAGTAAACAGTGGCAAAAAAGCTTGGAGCTAAGGTACAATAAAAAGCCTCTTCCCTCGGAGGCGACGAGATGCAAGGATGTGGTGGAGGACAGAACAGGACTTTTCGGTGAGGTGACCCAGGTTCACGTCCTGGCTCCGCAGCTTTCTAGCCCCGCGACCTTGGATGGCCAGTGGAACCTCTCTGAGCCTCCGCTCCCTGATTAATTCCCACCTCCCAGGACTGTCTGTGCAGACAAACCGGGCTGAGGATGGGACACAGCTTTGCAACATAAAGAGCCCTGCAAATGTTAGTTATTATAAGCAAAGATGAAGTCCCTCAGACACAAACAACAAGCTGACATAAAATAAGCCTGCTTTTGTACAAGGCTTTTCAGGCAAGCATGATCCTCTTGATAACAATAATCACAGTAATTATAATAATAACCCCTTCCATTTGAGGAGCTGCTTTGGATCTTTCAGAGTTTTTCTCCATCTCCCGTCTTCTAGGCCAAGCGAGGTGTGAGCATATGCGCGTGCAGGCACAAGCGCACACGCACACGCGCAGTACTCCTTAAGTTGCAGGGAAAAGCCTCCACCTGACCCCGCCCCGCCCGGTGCGCTGCAGTTGTCCCGGCTCCCGCCAGGGGGCAGGAGCACACAGGCCAACGGGCGTGGGCACAAGGGCAGACAGCCCTAGCGCAAAAAGACCGGGTTAGGGCAGGGCCTGGAGCAGTGGGCGTCGCTGTGCCGCGGGGCTGCAGACCCTGTTCCTCAAGGGGAAGAGGCACAGAGGCCCCAGCTGCTGGAGGCCTGGTGACCGCACTGCAGTCCCAGCGGGAGGAGAATGGTGGGCGGGAGGCCTTGTGGACACTCAGTAACCGTCAGCCCACCCCACCCAGCCCCGTGCACCTGGGGCAGCTTGGCAGTCATGTTCTCTCTCTCACACACAGGGGAGAGCCCTCCCTTCCTCTCTGCAGCGGGCCGGGCCAGTGGGGGGGCGGCGGTGGCAAGAGGGTCTGCCCCCTCCCCCCTGTGGCGGGGGTCTGCTTTCCTGGCTCTGGGCTGGCAGGTGGCTCCCTCACTGTGACTCTGAGTCAAGTGGTGCCACGCCAGGGGCCTCTGAGACATTTGTGAGGTGTTTTAGGGTGACAGTTGGGGCACTACAGGCGTTTAGTGGTTGGGGGCCGGTCATCCTTGGGGCTCTTTCTTCACTTGGGCTGCAGGGTCTTAGTCAGGCCGGTGCCTACAGCATGCTGTCAGTTCCCAGGGTCTCTGGGGGAAGCAGCGAGACGTCATAGGTCTACCACCTGCCCCAGGGAAGGGAATCCTCCTGGTTCCCCAGAAAGATTTGCAGAACCAAGGATTTGATAGTTTCCAGTCTTGCCTCCTCTCACATTTGCCCATCCATCCATGCATCCATCCATCCCTATACTACCTATCCGGGATCCTACCCATCAACCATCATACATCCACCCACTCAGCCACACACCCACCCACCCATTACATCATCTGCCTTCGTTCAACCATTCACTCATGTCCACATCCACCCACCCGGCCCTCTGCCTCCCTTCTATCCTTCAGCAGCACCTGCTTGTCCCTTAATTACTCACTGCTGCCCCCATCTCCTTCACTCCTCCTTGATCTATCTAGCTACCCACCCATTCATCCACCCATTCACCCATTTATCCATTGTACGCCCACTAATGAGTGCAGTCTCGGCCTTAAGAACATTCACATTTGGCATAAAAAGAACATACTGTTGGGGCGCCTGGGTGGCTCAGTTGGTTAAGCATCCAACTTCGGCTGAGGTCATGATCTCACAGCTTTGCTGAGTTCGAGCCCTGCACTGGACCCCACACTGTCCGCACAGGGCCGGCTTTGGATCCTCTACCCCCCTCAGTCTCTGCCCCTCCCCGTGCTTGTACAGGCATGTGTGCATACATACTCTCTCTCAAAAATAAATAAACACTGAAAAGAAAAAGAAATGTCTGAATCTCCTCAGCCTCTTAAGATGGTGCCCCAGACGCATCAGGGGAGAAGTGCCCCCTTGGCTCTTCCTCCCTCTGCCCAGAGCCCTCATCTTTGTCAGGGGCCTGGACTCTTCAGGGATTTGTCCTAGGCCCTGCTGAGAACCTTCTCTGTTTGGGGCCCAGGCTGCCTCCTGTGAAGGTGGAGAAGGCTTGGGTTTTCTGAAGGATCATTCCTCTTTATAGCCTCAAAACCTTTGGATCTTACAATTATTTAGAAGCAGCTCTTCCTACTGGCTTACTGTGTATCTTCAAGCACCGGGGCGTGTGAGGGCAACGGTGGCTCGAGTTCTCTGAGGCCCCTTCACTGGTTCTAACACACTGGACACCTAGAAGCTTCCACTCAGAAACCCCTGCAGTGGGTGTGGTTTCCTGGCCCTGGCCCAAGTTAGGAGGAAGGAGCCAGTGCGAGTCCAGTGAGCATCTCTTCTCCACATGCTGGCCAAGTGACTTCCCATGCTGCGCCCATGGCTGGGAGCTGGGGACACCTCAGCCAGCAGGACAAGCCTGCAGTCCAGTGGGGGTATCAGACACATCAACGGAATGCCTCCTGGCAGCCAGAGGGTCAGGGCTGGGCCTTATGGAGAACCTGGTGTGGGTGGGGAGACGGGGGAGGGTATGTCCTGGCAGCAAGGGGGTCAGCCATGCCCAGAAAGCAGGGCACAGTTCAGAGACTGGTCTTCTCTGGGCAGGGAATTAAAGGGGGGAAGGGCAGAGATCCTAAGCAAAGGGTCCTAGAGGGCATCAGATGCCCTGCCCCCCCCCCCCCATTG
>NW_027551573.1:2998659-3117514 GCF_008692635.1 Crocuta crocuta
CTGAGATCAATGGTGGGGCTTGGAGGTCCGTGTAATGCTTAGACACTAAACTGGGAATAGGCACCTTAGGGCTTCCACACAGACTCCATCTTGGTGGGGCTTCTGTCCCGAGCAGCTGTTTGAGTGTGAACGGGTTCACCTCCACGGAGGCGCCCAGGCGCCACGGTGGGGCAGCTCTGATAGTCGGAGTCGCACAGAGCCCATGCTGATGTTCCCTGCGTGTGGGGCCTGGGACACTCACTCTCTCCCTGTGCTTCCCTGGCCCCTGGCCCTCCTCAAGGGGCGCCTCCTCAGGGGGCATTAGCACTGCGGCCCTGGGCTCTCAGTGCTCCCTCCCGCCACAACTCTGCCAGGCTCAGGTGGAGCTGTTTCATTTTGTCTGTCTCCCAAGGCCACCCAGGCAGGACGTCCAGTGCCAGGCTGGGTAAAGGGCAGGAGTCAGTCCACAGCTCCTGGGCGGGGCAGTGCTGAGGCCAGAGCAGAATGGGTGAGGGCCTGTGGAGGAGGCCTGCGCACCAGACGGTGCAGGCCTGCCTGAGAACAGATGGGCGTGCCATGCGGGTGCCTGGAAGAGTCAGGGGGATGCCCAGGTCCTCAGGGACAATGATATGTTTCGTCACCAAGGCTTCTGACCACCTCAGATCCCCGAGGGTGAAGTGGAGATTCACGCTTGTCCGAAGCTCCAGTCATCACCCACTTCGGGACAGCCTTACGTGGCACCACTCTCTGTTAGTGCCTTTCTCTCCTCGGTGGGTCCAGACCTGCCAGTCCGTACCTCCTGGGAGGCTCTCCTAGACAGGAGTGCAGGGGATAGCTGAGCCACCAAGCAGGCGCTGCTCAGTCAGAAATAAACTTTAAGGTGAACAGGACAGAAATTTCCGAATCTGCGATACCCTCACCCTCTGCCACCTTTCTCCTGAGCACAATGTTCTAAGATAGGAGAAAAGAACTAAAATTGGAGAGGCTCAATTTCTAAGAAATGAACAAGGGCAGAATAAAATTACCCACACAGAGCTCAGTCAAAGGGAGAGAAAAGTGATAATGGCCAACGTCGTCTCTTCAGAACACGAAGTGATGAAGCAACCAACGCTGGTGAATAGTTTAATTAGAGCCGCCTCGGCTGGGAGATATTAGCAACACAATTATGGGAGAGGGAAGGTGGAAGTCAGGTCACCACACACATGGCAGGGGTTTGTGGGGTGGGGGAGGCAGGCAGGACCGGAGGAGGTTTGGCTGACTGGTGCCTCTAGTCAGGCCTATTCGTTAACACCCCTTCTTGTCTCCTTGTCCCCTCACTGGAGGTATCAGCCCTGTCACCATCCACCGACATGATCAGATACTGCTTTTGTTCAAAAAGGAGCGGGTCACCCTGCTTCCAGGATCTCAGGGACACGGCATCAGAAGACTTGGCCCCACCTTCAACTGGCTCTGGGCCCCTGGGCAAGCCTCATCTCCTCTCATGGTCTGAGGGTCCCTAAATGCATAAGGAAGGGGTTGGGCACAGGAATGGTTCTCAAAGGGTAGTCTGCACCCTTGGGGTCTCTGAGGCCCTTGCAGTGGTTCTACAAGATCAAAGCTACTTTCGTGACAACACTAGAACGCTATGTGCCTTGCTAACAGTGTTGACTGCTTGCACTGATGGGCAAGGAGATAAAACCACTAGCTCCTTATCAGGAAGCAGGGACACCAAATGGTACCAGCTGCCATTACATTCTTTGCCACCACGCATTCACATAGTGAATCACAGAAGATGCCACTTTTACTTAAGAATGTCCTTCCCACAACTATATATATGGTCAACTATTCCTTGACAAAGCAGGAAAGAATATGCAACGGGAACAAAGACAGGCTCCGCAACAAATGGTGTTGGGAAAACTGGACAGCGACATGCAGAAGAATGAACCTGGACCACATCCTTACACCATTCGCAAAGATAAATTCAAAATGGATGAAAAACCTAAGTGTGAGACAGGAAACCATCCCAATCCTAGAGAACACAGGCAACAACTTCTTTGATCTCAGCTGTCGCAACTTCTTACCAGACATGTTACCGGAGGCAAAAGAAACAAAGGCAAAAACGAACTACTGGGACTTGATCAAGGTAAAAAGCTTCTGCACAGTGAAGGAGACCATCAACAAAACTAAAAGGCAACTGACAGAATGAGAAGAGATACTTGCAAATGACATCTCTGATAAAGGGTTACTATCCAAAATCTATAAAGAACTTATCCAACTCAACACCCAAAAAACAAATAATCCAATTAAGAAATGGGCAGAAGATATGAATAGACAGTTTGCCAAAGAAGACATCCAGATGGCTAACAGACACATGAAAAGATGCTCAGCGTCACTCATCATCAGGGAAATACAAATCAAAACCACACTGAGATACCAACTCACACTGGTCAGAATAGCTAAAATTAACAACTCAGGAAATAATGGATGTTGGTGAGGATGTGGAGAAAGGGGAGCCCTTACACCGTTGGTGGGAATGCAAACAGGTGCAGCCACTCTGGAAAACAGGATGGAGGTTCTTCAAAGAGTTAAAAATAGAACTACCCTATTACCCAGCAGTTGCACTATTGATTCGAAGGGGTACATGTACCTCCATGTTTATAGCAGCATTATCAAAAACAGTCAAACTATGGAAAGAGCCCAAATGTCCATCAACTGATGGATGGATAAAGAAGATGTGGTGTGTATATAGACAATGGAATACTACTCAGCCATCAAAAGGAATTAAATCTTGCTATTTGCAATGATTTGGATGGAGCTAGAGTGTATTATGCTAAGTGAAATAAGTCAGGCAGAGAAAGACAAATACCATATGATTTCACTTATGTGGAATTTAAGAAACAAATTTCTTAAAATGAACATATGAGAAGGGAGAAAAGAGAGAGAGGGGAAAATAAACCATAAGAGACCCTATACGATAGGCAACAAACTGAGGGTTGATGGAGGGAGGTGGGTAGGGGATGGGTTAGATGGGAGATAGGCAGTAAAGAGGGCACTTGTCGTGATGAGCCCTGGGTGTTATTATACGTAAGTGATGAATCACTAACTTCTACTCCTGAAAACAGTATTACACTATATGTTAACTAAGTAGAATTTAAGTAACAATTTGAAAAAAAAAATGTCCTTGTTGAAGTAGAAAAAATTATGAATTAAGAAAAATCTCTACCCTGAGTACACATCTTTTTCATATTCTGTGTGATTAAATGGGAAGTATGCATGAGACACTTCAGAAAACCAAAGGATGATGGTTTTCTGGAGGAAACACACTTATAAGGCTGAGCCTCCGGCCAAAATAGTCCCTTTTTTCATGGGACACCATTTTTACTTACAAGAATGCCTGACAGACAAACAATGGTAGTTCGGATTTCGTCTCTGGAAGACATTTTCTAAAAATAAGCCAGTCGAGCCTATCATTTGAAGAAAAGCAACTAATATATCTGTCACCAAAATGAAAAAATATCCAACTTTTAGGTGAAAGAATTTTGGAAAACTTGTGTTTATCATTATGAGCTTGAAAGCTTCCCAATACCTAAAGACCTTTCTGATGAGATCGGTGTCCATGTTAATAAACATTGTTCTTAATACTGTAGGTTAAAATGTGTTAACATTTGGAAGATCTGTGCACTCTGAACTAATATTTTCCAAATGACCAAAATGGTGTTAAAAATCATGCTTGGGCAAGAGACTCATTCAAAGTGCAAAGTAGATCGATGGATGTTTTAAAAAGACTGTTTTTTAAAGAGGAGTTTTAGGGGCGCTGGGGTGGCTTAGTCGGTTAGGCATCTGACTTTCGCTCAGGTCATGATCTCACGGTTCGTGGGTTCGAGCCCCGCGTCGGGCTCTGTGCTGACTGCCAGCTCAGAGCCTGGAGCCTGTTTCAGAGTCTGTGACTCCCTCTCTTTCTGACCCTCCCCTGCTCATGCTGTTTCTCTCTCTCTCTCTCCTAGAAATAAATAAAACATTAAAAAAAATAATAAAAACAAAGAGGAATTTTAGGTTGTTAACAAAAAAAACTTCCCCGCCCCCATGAAGGCCCAGCCTCCCGTACTATCCACCTTCCTCATCAGGTACTCTATTTGTTACCAAGGATGAACCTACATTAACACGCCACGATCACTCAAAGTCCATAGTTAACATCAGAATTCATGCTTGCTGTCGTACACTCTATGGGTTTGGACAAATTTACAATGTCATGTATCCGTAATTATGGTATCATACAGAGTATTTCCACCGCCCTAAAAACCCTCCATGTTCTGCCTATTCATCCCTTCCCCTCACTGCACCCCTGACAACACTTCTTTTCTTACTGTCCCCATAGTTTTGCCTTTTCTAGAATATCATACAGTTGGAATTATATAGTATGCAGCTTTTTCAGATTGGCTTTTTTCATTCAGTAATATGTGTTTAAGATTCCTCCATGTCATTGCATGGCTTGAAAGCTCAGTTCTTTTCAGTGTGGATAATATTGTGTGTATGTACCAGGTACTTATCCATTCACCTACTGAAGGACATCTTGGTGGCTTCCACGTTTTGGCATTTATGAATAAAGTTGCTCTGAACACCTGTGTGCAGGTTTTTGTGTTGACAAAAGTTTTCACATCTTTTGAGTAAATATGAAAGACCGTGATTTGCCGGATCCTATGGCAGGAGTATGTTTCACTTCTGCCAAACTGTCTTCCAAAGTGTGGTACCATTTTGCGTTATTTTAATTTGCATCTCCCTGACGACATATGTTGTGGGACAGCTTTTCATACCTTGATTTGCAATCTGTATATCTTCTTCTGTGATGTGTCTTAGGGTTTGGGGCCAATTTTTAAATCGGGGTGTTTGTTTTCTTATTGTTGAGTTTTAAGAGTTCTTTCTTAAACATGCTTTTTGCAATTATTTTGTCCTGGCCCATGGCGTTTCTTCTTATTCTCTTGACAGTGGCCTTCACAGAACAGTTTTAAATTTCTATGGAGAGCAGTTTATCTACTTCTTTCTTGGATCTTGACGTTGGTGTTGTATCTAAAAGTCATTGTCATGCTCGAGGTCATCTCGATTTCCTCCTATGTTCCCTCTGAGGAGTTTTATAGTTTTGCTTTTTACGTTTAGGCCTATGATCCATTGTGAGTTGGTTGTGAAAAGTGTAAAGCCTGTGTCTAGATTCATTTTTAAAAAATAATTTTAATGTTTATTTATTTTTGAGAGAGACAGAGTGCGAGTGGGGGAGGGACAGAGAGAGACAGAGACAGAATCCGAAGCAGGCTCCAGGCTCTGAGCTGTCAGCACAGAGCCCAACATGGAGCTTGAACCCATGAACCGTGAGATCATGACCTGAGTTGAAGTCAATAATTAGCTGACTGAGCCACCCAGGAGCCCCTAGATTTTTTTTTTTTCATGTGTCATTCCAGTTGCTCCAGTACCATTTGTTGAGGACACCAGCAGATTTTAATGTGACATCCCAGGAAAAGTTCACTGATACAGTTTCGGATTGCAACCACTCTCTAAGAAACTACCACTTATCTAGTTTGGGTGAGTTTCAAAGAAAAATTATCTGAAAAGGCGAGTAATATATTCCTTTTCCAACTATGCATTTATGTGGGGCCAAATTTTATTCCTATTCTTCAACCAAAACACACATCACAACAGACTAAACGCAGAAACACATACGAGAATCAAGCTGTCTCCTATTACACCAGCCATTAAAGAGATTTGCAAAAATGTAAAACAATGACGTTCTTCTTACTGGAAATGTTTTAGAAACTAAAACAATTTTTCATAAAAATGTTATTTACACTAATGTGTAGTAGGTTTATCACAGCTATTTTTAAATGGACACATATTTAACATTTTTGTGGTTTTAATTTCTAATGTAATAAAAGTTGATAGCTGTAACCTACATAAAACAAAATGTTTATTGGGGTCGTTTTTAAAGGGGTTCCAAAACCCAAATGTTTGAGAAACAGGAGGCCGGATCATTCTTCTGCAAACATTATCCCCTAACACCTTTATAACTTTTGCAAAAGCCCTGTTTCACCTGATGAGAATCACTTCTTACTTTTCTTAAATACATCTTTGTACTTTATAAACTTCATACCCTTATGGTGTGGTACCTGGAAAGCCTGCATGAAGTATTTTAAAAAGAAGATACCCATAAGAATAAGTACAATGAAAGCAGACACTAATGTCAAATTCTAGCAGGGTCCTGCTGTCCTTGTCCCTTTGTTAACAAGAGGGAGAGTTCAGAAGTGGTAAGGAGGTATTAGCACCAGCCTGAGACTTTCATCTTGAGCTTCTCAGGCTGAAAGACAGGAAGGAATCATGTCCTGACTTGGCGAACCCCCGTTAGTAAATGGGGTGACCCTGTTCACCATCTCATCTCACCACTGACACCATCTCACCATACAGAAGAGTGACAGGCACTTCTACTCGGGAGGGTCCCTGGGCAGATAGTCTCTCAGGCCCCTGCGGCCAGCACACGTAAGGGCCAGCTGAAGAGTGACTGGCAAACAAGAATTGCGGGTTTTTGCCCAAGGCTGGAGATGGCAGAAGCCGCCAGGATTGGGGTTGAGGAGGAAGCTCTGGGGTGAGGGCCCAGGGCAGGCCAGACCAACAGGGTCCAGAGGGTCAGCTAGTCTAGGCTGCTATTGTGTCTCCTGTGAGCCCTGGAGCTGGGAACACAGATGCACGCATGACACACGCGCTCAGAAGTCTGGCTGTCGAGCAGGAGCCCTGAGTCATAATAACAGTAGCTAGTATTTATTTAGTGAGCCCTTCCTGAGTACTTTATCTCATTTAATGTTCATAAGTAGTACCATGTCACCCTTTAATAACCAGAGAAACCAAAGGTCAGATGGGTCATGAGGCTGCCCAAGGTCACTCGGCTAGCAGCTGGGACAGCGGGGATTTGAACTCTAGCTGGCTGGCTCCAGAGCTCACGCCATAATTACCACACAGCACTGCTTCCCACCTCATGCTCTGAGGGGAAAACTGAGGCCCTCGTGGAGGAGGTGGGGCCTTGTCCAAGGTCACCGAGGGAGCCTGGGGGCAGCGTCGGGCGGGAGCCATCGTCTTCTGGCTTCTCCCTGAGGGCAGTGAGTGGGAAAGCTGGCACCTGGGACACTTCCTTGCCGCCGCCACGGCTTTCCCAGCCCTGCTGCTAAGGGGATGGAGCTCCCAGGGGCCCTGGCTGGCGCCCACTCTGGGGACCCAGTGTTAGTGTGTTGATGCTGCCACTGTTTACATGAGGCAGGTGGGATGGTGACAGGTGTAAAAAACAAGGGTGACAAATGCTCTTGTCAACCGAACACCGCTGAGGCAGAGTGGCCCCGTGGCCGTGCGGCAGCTGGGCCGGGCAGAGTCCCACTGGGCCACGCTGGGAGTGGCAGGCGGTGGCAGGCGTGGTGGGAGCAGTCCAATGCCGGCTCCCCGGACTCCCAGTGCCTGGCCCCGAGAGAGGAGGGGAGGGCAGGGGGCGGCTTGGAACTGAGTGAAGGCTCTGGGGCCTCTCATGTTAGGTCAGCAGGAGCGAAGGATGGAGAACCGCGCCCATGGGGCCTGCCCGCAGCCTGGTGGGTGGGAGCTGCTCCAGCCTGGGTGCTACCATCTCGGCGGCTTTCCCCAAGGCCTGGGCCCAGGGTGCCCGCCCCCTCCCCCACTTCACCCCTGCCATCCTCATCAGCTCTCTGACATTGACCCCGGGCGCCCACAGGCACGGGGTGAGGACAAGGCCCTAGCTGCACAGACCCGGGCATGGGAGGGTGGGCAAGGGCCCCCGTGCCCAAGGCTCAGCCCTGCCCTGCGCTGAGGAAGAGCGGCATGCAGCTCGCTGAGCAGAGGGTGAGCAGTGGAACCCCCTCCCCACCCGGGCAGCGGTGTGCACTGGCTCAGGGCGACCCGCACTCTCTGAAATTGCAGGGCCACAAAGGAACCGCCTGGTGGCCCCTGGGCTCGGGTTCCTCTCCCCTCCAAGGCCGCTCTTGCTCTCCTTTGTCCCTCTGTCCCTTTTCTCTCCTTTCCCATGTCCTCTCCCCCAGCCTCGGCCAGGATAGAAGCCAGCCCACACAGCACCTGCCCCGGAGTTAGAGAGAAAGGAGTCCTTTCCTTCGAGCTATGCGGTCTGGCAAGGGGAAGGCAGGCTGGGTCTCAGCCCTCTTGCGGCCCCTGGGTTACAGACCCTTCTGCAGGCCATCTCCGAAGACGCAAGCGTGCCCCCTGAGTGCACGCGATGACAAAGTCCTGTGGGGGAGGGGTGTGGTGCCGTAAGAGGGAAGGTGAAAGGAGCTGGTCCATGAATCACCAGGCCACCCACCCGCAGCACCTGCGCTACGCTATCAGAGCAAGAAATCACCTTCTGTTGTGTGTGAACTGTGAGGCACTGGCGATGTCTGCTGCAGGGGCCAGGGGTCCCCTCATCTATGTGTCCTCCTGGTGTTCCTCCTCTCCTGGCTTCTGGACAGGGGCTAGACTGCCCTCTCAATGAGCCCGACAAGGGCAGAGGCCAGTTTTCTGGACAAAGAATCCGTGTCCCCCTCCACTCCCCTGAACACGGGAGCAAGAGCCCCACAGCCACGCCTCCCAAGCCTCAGCCACTCACGTACATGCCACTGGCATGACGTTTGGTCACCGCCGTATCTGCCGAACACTGCAGGGCACACAGTAGGTGCTCAATAAGTAATGCTACAATCTGGCTGTGTTTGGATACCACCTGCACTCTGGTTGACTTCCTATTTTTTCTTTAGACTCGCATCTGCTTAAACTTATTTTAAGAGAAAGGAAATTTAGTATCACTAACAACATTTGCAAAAGGATATCTGAGAGCTGAGGTTTTTTTTTTAAATCTTTTTCTAATACACATTAAAGTTAAGTTAATAGCTGCCGAGATAAAAATCAACATGTGCCCCCATGGTGCTAGCTGAAATCTGCCATGTCCCCCACCTGGGACGCTCCGGCCCGCAGCGGGCGGCAGAAGGCAGGCACAGGGCCACTGGGTCCCCAGGGTCTCAGAGCAGAAGCAGCATGCCTGGAAGCAATGACTCCCGCTCCAGGCCCCAGGCAGTGGGCTGGGAATAACCCACTTCGCTGCCCCATTCTGCAGGGCCTAGACCCTCGTCCCACTGGCAGTGCCTCATGTTCTGTGAAACCCGGAGAACCACCCAGATTTACTGGGAGTGTATGCTGCTTGCTGGGGGGCAGCACAGGACGGGGCAGGGTGAGCTTGCCACAGGCTCCTGGCTTCATCTGCCGCGACCTTCTGTTTCTTTCTCTGTCCTCACCTCCCTCCCTGGTTTCCTGGGTTTGGTTTCAAGAGGGAATGAGTCCACTGGTGGCTGCAGTTCCCAAGCGGCGTGTGACATTCTCACGGGAAGGGAAGGGGCTCCTGTGCCTTCCTTGACTTGGGTGGGGGGATGGCAACAGTGAGTCAGTCCTGAACGACCACACCCCCAGCTGCTCCACCCCCAGCAGCGACCTTGACGCCTCGACTTTGCTGAGATGGTCATCCCAAATTGCTTGGACACAGATGCAGAAGAACGAAGGGCTCTGGCCTGCTAAGGAGCTGTGTTGTCATGGAGACTTCGGGTCTCCTAGCTGCCAACGTCCTCTTAAAAGGCACTGCGAAGGTAAGTGCCCAGCACCAAGGCCAGCAGGGAAGGCAGAAGGAAGGAGGGAGGACATCTGTCCTGCCCACCTGTCCCCAGCAGCCTTGTGGCTAAGTGGGCGCTTGCCCTGCAGTGAGGCGGGCTGTCCCCCAGGCAGGGGCTGTATGACTCTTCTCTCTGTGTGCTGACGGTGGGGTGTGTGTGTGTGTGTGTGTGTGTGTGTGTGTGTGTGCAGAGAACGACCCCTTCCTGGGAGCTGCTAAATCCAAATCCAGGACTGTCCCCTCCCAAGCCTCTAAGGCCTCCCCCAGCCACCAAATGAACATCAGCAAAACCCTCAGAAGGAAAATCACTGTGGGCCTCGCTCCACATTAGACCTGACCTGCTGAGAACAGGAGGGGATCAGTGGTCTGGTCCCGACTCCATCTCTGTTGACCTTCCGCCCCGCACCTCCCTTCCATTCTTCCTCTTGCTTCCACCTACACTCATGCTCTGGCTGCCCATCCTGGGTCTGTCCCCAACACTGTTTCCTCCTGCAAACCACTGTCTTCCGTGCCTCCTCCCTGCTCACCTCCTGCCAGGGCTCTCAGTGCCCTCCCCATCACCAGCTGCTGTCTGCTCACTTCTGTCTCTGGGTGCCGTGCCCCGTGGATGCTGCTTCCTGGGCAGTGTGCCGTCTTCCAGGTCACATCAGTCCACCGTGGGCTCTTATCCCTCCATCCAACATTTAAGTTCCCCAGGGCTCAGTCCTCAAACCCCTTCTCGTGTTCAGAAGTCACCTTCTCCCTGGGCAGGATGTCACCTCTGTGCAGGGGGCTGCCGAGGACCCCACCTGACCGCTCGTTCACTGGCCCCTCTGCTCAGTTCAGCCCATGCCCGGGCAATCCCACCTTCTCCCCTGCGCCGGCGTTGCTGTGTCACCATCTGCAATGCCACCTTCCTTCCTGACTCAGTCTTGTGATTTCCACCAAAGCACCGAATGACCGCTGCTATTTCCTTGCTTTTAAACAATGACATGAAATGGACTAATTTTAAATCATCAGTTTATCTTAAATAATAATATCAGTGGAATCAGAGGTCTGGTTGCTGGAATCAGTGGTCTGGGTGCTGATTTTTCTAATATACACAAAAACACATAAAAGCACTCAGACAAAAGATGTTGGTCTGTATGAACGAGCAGGCCATCTGTGAGTCCCCTGGAATGCCTGCACCGCTCTCTGTGGACACATGGCCTCTTTGCAGTGGTAATTCTGTGCTTCTGGTCACAGAGCTGGAGACCCCCTGGTCAGCTCTGCTCTCTTCCTTTCCTCTGTTCCTGCAGCCAACTGATTCCCAACAACTGTCATTTGCCCCCAGGAAGGTCTGAGCTCTGACCCTTCCCCTTTCCCTCCAAGGTCAGCCCTGCCTCCCTGGCGTGGATGACAGCAGGTACCCAGAACACCCAGTCTCCTGGCCTCGAGGCTCTGTCGCTTTAATCTGTTGCCAAGCAAGCATTCAATCACACCCCAGCCGTCAATGGTCACAAGTGATGGATTCAAGGCCACCCTGCCCATCACCTGCTAGAACTCATTCTACCTGTTGCCCGTGCTCCTCAGCCACCTCGCCACTCTGCCTCCCTTCCATTGGAGGAACCGGGTGAAGACTTGTGGAGAGGGTGCGGAGAGGGAGATGGAGAATGGAAGGAAGGAATGGGAAGGAGACCTCTGTGGGTGACCAGGAGCCAGGTGGGTGGGACAAGTCCAGGGGAAGCAGGTAGAGGGTAGTGGCGCAAAGGTCACACCAGATTTCCACAAAACCAAGGATGTGGCCTCCAAGGGTGTGGGCACATCATCTCAATGCTCTGTGACTTAGTCTCCTTGAGTATAAACAGTGGTGTTCTCCGTGCCACGTCGTCCTCCCAGGATCTGTGAGAACCCAGGGTCCGGGGACACGCGCTCTTTGAACTGTGAACGCCTTAGAGCATGGTGTGCGGGTGCAAGTGCTGGTGCGTGCATGGGGATCAGTGCTGGCAGTAGGAGTAATAATTGCAGCATCAGTAAATCTGCCTGGTGGAGCCGTCCTTGTGAGCTAACACAGGGTGGGCAAGAGGAAGGACATGAAGGGGCTTCTGAGGGTGGCTTGCTCATCACATCTGGCGCTGCTCTCTCCAGAGAACAGGACAGTATCTCGCACTTCAGATGTCTCTGGGCCAGCTGGTCACTGCACCTCCAACTTGGAGGCCCATCGGCTGCCTTCCAAGTTGAAAGGGACCCGAGTGGCCTCTTCCAGGAGTCTGGGAGGGAGGGGGCGGGCCTTCTCCACCTTTCGGGCCTCGGAGGCTGGCTGGCAGGGAGGAGTCCCCAGGAGGGAGTGGCCCCTCCCCAAGAGGATGCTGGGAGGCTATTACACAAGAACCAGGCCTGTTTCTATAGCACAGGGGGAGACTGGGGTGGGGCGACGCGTACGGCCAGCCCAGGCCAGAGCTCTGCCCAGTAAGTGCCCCCAAGATGGCCCAGGCAGGACAAAACCTCATTCTTCAAGGGCAAGGCCACTGCTGCAATTAGCTCTCCTCCCAGGAGCGGGTCCACTGATCCCCTAAAAGGCACAGCGGGCTCCCGAGGGCTGCGGCCCCCTGCGGCCCCCAGCCTTTACTCCAGTCCCAGCCACATTGTGCCCGAAGGCCCCATGCTGCTCTTTTCACTCCCTTTGCCTGGCCAGCGGTAGGCAATGCCTTTGAAGTCGGTCCTCTGTTCCAATTGGAAACTTTGCTCAGAACCAAAATTAGAGAGGCTGCACAATCAGCTTGCAATTTAAAATGCCACCCAGGCCTCTCCCTACACCTCCCCCCTTTGCAAAATGTCATCTTAATTAGATGGAGCCAGGCTTCATGTTTTCTGAATTTCAAGGTAATTTCTCTAGGACATTTCCCCCCTTGTAGTTATTTTTATCTTCAGGGTAAGGTGGGGGTGGGGTGGGGAGGGCAAAGAGGCAGGCATACTATGGGTCTGCATACACCTCCATCCTCCAGCAGCTGGGCTTCCCTGAGGGCTGAAAACTCACTGATCTGAGAGTTCTCAGGGAAGGTTCCGTTGAGGGTTCCTCCTGAACAGCACCTTCCAGGCCATCTCTCCCAGGTAAGGGCAAGCGGCTACACTAGGGGCTGGGAGGGAGCACTGCAGAGGCTGGGTGGCATGGCCTGCACGGTCCCCAGAACAGTCAGTTCACCAGGCCACTCGCCAGGTGGCCCAGCTCAGCCTGTCACTCGCTTTCCTGCCTAGATTCCACTGGCTGCCCTGCTCTGCAGGGTTGAAGGACAGTCCCTAAAGTGCGGGCCACTGGGGACCCTGCATTAATACTGCTGAATGACACCTGGGAGGCTTCCAGTTCTCTTTCGAGGATTCTGACTAATCGTGGGTAAGAAAGTTTTAGGTGCTTTAAAGTTTAAGTCTGTGCTGCCCTAAACATGCCAATCATCTCTTTCAACCAAGAGGGGGGCAGCCTGCTTAGGGTGGGTCTCCTCTGGGTTCCGGAGAGACTTTTACAAATGCTGATCCAAAACCCCAACCTGCCCTGAAGGAGTATGTCAGGGAAGGCCCCAGTTAGGGGCTGAACTGTGTCCCCAGAATTTATATACTAAAGCCCTACCCACCCAGTACCTCAGAATGTGACTGTGTTTGGAGGGAGGGTCCTTTTTAGGGCATTTAAAAATATGTTTGTTTATTTTTGAGAGACAGAGCGTGAGCAGGGGAGGGGCAGAGAGAGAGGGAGACACAGAATCCGAAACAGGCTCCAGGCTCTGAGCTGTCAGCACAGGGCCAGATGCGGGGCTCCAACTCATGAACCCCGAGATCATGACCTGAGCCAAAGTCGGACGCTTAACCGACTGAGCCACTCAGGTGACCCTGGAGGGGGGGCTTTAAAGGGGTCATTAAGTTAAAATGAGGTTTTAAAAAATTTTTTTAATGTTTATCTTTGAGAGAGAGCAAGAGAGAGAGCGAGAGCGAGAGAGAGAGCTCATGAACAGACAGAGAGGGAGGGAGCAGAGGATCTGAAGCGGGCTCTGAGCTGTCAGCAGAGAGCCTGATGTGGGGCTTGAACTCATGAACTGTGAGTTCACAGCCTCAGCTGAAGTTGGAAGCTCAACAGACTGAGCCACCCAGGTGCCTCAGAATGTTGGGCCCTCATCTATTCTGGCTGGTGTCCTTACAAGATTAGGACACCCCCAGAGGGGAGGCCATGTGAGGACACACCTACAAGCCAGTGAGAGAGCCTCTAAGGGAACCAACTCTCATGACACCATGGCCTCAGACTACTGGCCTCCAAAACTGTGAGAGATAAATAAAGTCGTGCTGTGTAAGCCGCGCCATCTTTGTCTTTGGTACTCTGTTGGGGCGGCCCTAGCAAATGAATATAGCTCCTGAGACTGGGCTCTCCTTGGGGCTGGGAGCAGGGCTTTCTCTCTCCATCATTCCAAACTACCTGCAAAGCAGTGCAGGGTCTGGGTCCTGCCTCCCCTTGAACCTCATCCTGAGGCACGCTTGCCTTCACTTATCACCTGCCAGCCACCCTGCTCCCTTTCTAGGCTTGGCAACACACAAGCAAGCTCATTTCCACCTCAGGGCCTTTGCATGCCTCCTCTTGCTAGCTCAAGTCTCCAAGACTGCCTCCTTGTTAGTCTTCCAATCTCCGTTTAAATCTAAGTCCCAGAGAAAGCTCTCCCTGACCGCTCCCCTCTCTCCATCTAAAGCACATACTTCTTGTTCCCACGCCAGTGTTCTTTTCTTCAGCAGCACATATCACAATGTGGAACTGGGTAGGTTGTTTCCTCAGCAACTATTTCTCTTCCTAGCAAGACTATGAGCTCTGTGAGGACAGGGCCTGCGTCTGCTCTGTTTACTCTTTAGTTCATTCACAGAGAGCTGCTTGTGGCAAGAATGAATTCCAGGCCATAAGCTGAGATGGAGAGCAGGTGCTCTCTCCTGGTCCTTGGGAGGCCCTGGCAGCACAAGAGCGAGCTGAAGGTGGGGTAAGAAAACAGAGAAGGGACTGCCCGGAGCCCGCTCCCAAGGTCTCTGCTCACCTCACCAGGAAACCTGGGCAAGTGAGGTTATGGGGGAGGCAGTGCCCCTCCCGGGTGCCCACCTATGTCAGCTGAAGACGGACACAACCACGTATGTGTGCAATGCACGTCCAAAGGACAGGCCAGCTCACCAACTCTCGGCCAGTCCCAGACGGGTGGTCAGTGAAATTCTGAAACTGAGTCATGCCTGATGGTATGGGGCTGTTTGCAGGGGTGAAGGGGGCTGTTCTATTATCTCAATTTCGAACCTTCTAATATTACTCTCAAGAAATTGGCTTGGAATTCAAGTATCCTCTGCTTCTTCTTCTTTTTTTTTAATGTTTTTATTTATTTCTAGGAGAGAGAGAGAGAGAGACAGCGTGAGCAGGGGAGGGTCAGAGAGAGAGGGAGTCACAGACTGAAACAGGCTCCAGGCTCTGAGCTGGCAGTCAGCACAGAGCCCGACGCGGGGCTAGAACCCACGAACCGCGAGATCATGACCCAAGCGAAAGTCGGACACTTAACCGACTAAGCCACCCAGGCACCCCAAGTATCTTCTGCTTCTTGAAAGTTTGCGTTATGTCACCTCTCTCTCTTCTTTAAAATTTATTTACTTATTTGTTGAGAGAGAGAGAAAGCAAGCAGGGGAGGGATGGAGAGAGAGGGAGAGAGAGAATCCCAATCAGGCTCCACACTCTGAGCTCAGAGCCCCATGGGGAGCTCTAACTCACCAACTGTTAAGATCATAACCTAAGCCCAAATCAAGGGTCAGACGCTTAACCGACTGAGCCACCCAGGCGCCCCTATGCCACCTCTCTTTTAGGAGAGGCCTATGTTAGTAGCTGTTTTCACTAACCGAAAAAATCCAAAGAAGATTTTCACTTTTGCCAAAAAGAAGAAAAAAAAAAAAGAGGCGAAAAGCAAAACCAGCTTTCGGCACCTCTTGCGCCACGAGCCGAGCCGTCAGAGGCAGTGCATACCCGGGATCCTTCCCCAGAGCCCCTGCCCTGAGCATCTCAGCTGCCAGAGCTTTCAACGGGGTCTCTGAGCAAGTGTGCTTGATCCCATCTACTGTGCGCATCCGCTAGCAAGACGTGTCCCATGGCATGCGTCCCAAGGAAAAGCCTATAACTAAGGTTACTTTTTGGGTCTAGCGAGGTTCAAGTTTTTTTCTGTATAAATTAACCGTAATTGCCTCTTTGCTTTACGTCGTTTTGGCTTACGAAAGGTTTCATAGGAATATGCTCTGCTTTGGGCAGTGGGGGAAACCTGCCCTGCAAATGAAAACTGAAGAAAGAACATGAACTTCAGAAAAGCAGAGAATGTTGGCCAACATGAAAAAGAGAGAGAGAGAGAGAAGGAACTTGTAAACCGACTTTTGAGCCTAATTCCATAATTAGAGCCACATGGGCTCCTTCTCCCCTCAGGAACTGTGAGGAGCCCTTCTTCTCTTGTTACAGTTGATGGACAGGAAAGCCTCAGCTCCCAAAAAGTTAATGTTAATTTTTAAAAGATGTGCTTATGTTCAGTGCATCTAAAATACCTCTCATTTTGAACATTAAAGGAACACATTTGCATTAGTGGAAAATTGGGATCTCCCTGGATGCAGTGAATAAATACTGAACACCCGGAGAGTACCAGCTTGAGGAGGGGCTATGACCTGCCTGCCTGGACGGCCACAGGTCTTGGTCATCCCTGGAGACAAGACTAGAATTTGGGGCAAGGACTTCAGCAAGGGGTGAACAGAGCACAGGTGTCCAGTTGGTGGGCAAAGCCCCTGAGAAGCAAGTGAGGCAGCGACAAGGGGCTCAGTGGAGTCTGGGGCTGTAGGATCTCTGCTTCTGCCGCCCCCCCCATGAGGGTGGCACTGGATGTAGGGCTCATCACCTTCTAGGGTATATGTTTCCAGATCTCTCCCTGGACCCCGAGACCCTATGCCAGGCTCCCTCTTGGATTCAGGATCTACCACTGAGCTGGGCACACGGTAGGGGCTCAGTCAACATCTGCTGAATAAATTAACTTGGCAGGGAAAGAGCCCAAAAGCATTTTACCAGGGGGTTGGAAGATGTGGGGTGCACATAGGTATTCTCCCCATTGTGGACTTCCAGGTCACTTTCCCCTGCTGTCCTCCGTGAAGTTAAGTGAGCTGTACTGAGACCAGAGGTGGGAAGCTGCCTTCAATGTCAAGGCCAAATCTGATCACGGTAGTGGCTCCCTGGGCCACTAGCTGCCTGAGAGGAATCAGGCGAGGTTCAGTACTGTGACGGAGAGGCAGTGACTGCTGGGGTCCAGGGCTGGGGGCCAGTGGTAGCAATAGTCACACCACATCTCTGCCTCTCTTTGGATGTGATCATATCCAAGGTGATCAATACCATCGTCCTCTGCAGCACTGTGACAGGCTTACATGTCCTTAAAAAAGTTCAGTGATCAGGAGGGGCCTTCCCACCCCAGAGAGTGATGTCCCTACCCAAGGGCTCACCACCTCAGACGCCGACTCCAGCTCTGCTGTACGGGGGTCTTCCCGACCTTGCCCGTGTCAGGGTCCACAGACAAGCCGCTGGCATCTGGACGGCACCTTGAAGTGAACATGAGAGGGTTCCTCGGGCTTGCCTGTAGGCCATTTCATGCACCAGGACATGACGGTGGAGTCTGCTCTGGGAAGGCTTGAGCACCAGGCTCCAGGCCTGGCTCTCTTCTGAAGTCCTACACTGAGCTCTGGAGCACAGGTGGTTGCTGAGTGTCAGTCCTGAAAACAGGACAGTGATCCTTCTTGGGGAAAGAGCCGTGTCTTCCTTAGTGTGCCCCACCCCAGCCATGGGACAGGGCACAGAGCTGGCCACACAAGAGGTACGCTGAAGTCACGTGAAACTGTCTAGAAGTGGCACAATTAGTGGCCAAAGGCTGCTTACGACTCCTGTGGCCCTTTTCCATGGATTCTACCTTGACAGCCCACGGAGGTCCTGTTTCAGGCCATGAATAGTTCCAGAGATGGCGTCAGGATGTTCGTGAGCTGCAGCTGGGAAGCTAGACGATGGGCACTGGGTGTTTGTTGGATGCTGGCCCCAGCATTTTATCCTCCCCAAGAAATTTTAGGTGGAATTATTTGCAGAGAGAAAAAAGCACGTTTTTCCATGATTCATTCAATTAATTATAAGCAGCTGTTTTTGATAATTTGGGGGCATGGAAGAAAAGGGAAATGTCAGGGCAAGGCACACATATAAAGCTGAGGATGCAGGTTGGGTGACGAACCGACACACCCAGTGACTGTATTGATAAGGTGGGAAGGCTGGTGGGCTAATATTGCTGACTGCTGACCATGGAAAGGAGTTTGGCGTCTATTCTGGGTGTGGTGGGAAGCCACAGGAGGCCGGTGGGAGAGTTGAAAGAGTGGGACCACAGAGGGAACACCTCGGAGGCTGCTGCAGTCATCAGACGAGAGATGACAGAGGTTTGGGGGCGTGTCAGAGCTGGACAGGTGCTGTTTATGCTCCCTCATCACACAAGTTAGGAAACTGAGGCACAGGGAGGAAGGGGCTGGCTCCAGGCTCGCCGGGGAGCGGGGAGCGGGGCTTGGCAGGGAGGGAAGGAGCGGCTGGTGGTGGAAACCCGTTGGCAGAGGCCACAGTTTGCACTGCTAAGTAGCCAGGGGCCCAGGGAGCCTCAGCCTGCCTGGGCTGGTGCTGGCGTCCCTGGGAACTGAATACTGCAGGCAGAGGGGTGGCGGTGGGGCTAAAAGAAGCAGATTCTGAGCTGCAGACTGAGGAGACAAAGTTCACATCAACGTGAGACAGGACGCAGGTGCCGCTGTAGGGATGAGCAGGCGGGGCCCGTGGGTGGGGGTGATCAGCGCCCCAGGACTTTCGGTCCACACCCACACTTCCAGACAGCCACACCACTGGACTTGGGAACCAGGCCTCCTTAGCTTCTCTGAGTCTATGCTCAGCTGCAAAATGGGGATGATGACAGAGTGCGGTCAAGGGCTCGGCGGAACACACAGTAAGAACGCAACATAATGGCTGCCATGGTTTATTAACCGCTTCTGTCTAGAGCTGCTCTGACTGCACCCTTCAACCAGGCAGAACGGCTGAGCTGGGCTCCACTTGCAAGAAATGCACAGTGAAACAAGTATAAGTCAGGGGTTTAGCTAAAAATAACTCACTGAAACAAAACAAAAAAATCATAGTAGCCAAGTAAATAAAAAACCACCAGTCTCTCTTTACACACATGCACACGCATAACAATAATGAAAAAAATTACCTGCTTCTGGGATGAGGGCTTAGAGAGTCAACAGGAAAAGGGCCCTGCCTCCAGTGGCCTCTTCACCCCCTGCAGAAACAACTAGAAGCAAGGCCAAGACAATGCAGCCTCAGAGGTCCCAGAGCTGGATGCCCCAAATCTGTGCTTTTGGCTCTACCTCGCCTCTTCTGTATGAGCCTTGATCTTCAAAGGCATATCTGAGTCACCCCAGCGGACTTAACGAAGTGTGGTACGTGGTCCGGTAATATTCCAAAGGGCTTGAAATGGAAAACTGCGTTGCTCAAGTGGGCCCAAGCTCCGTTTTCCAGACCACTGTAGCGCTGATATTGTTAGCCACTGTTAACACTAACCTCCGTCAGCATCGGCCGGCCTGTGTTCAAACTGGCCACACGGGCTGACATCGGAGCTCTGGGAAGTCTGAGGGGATGTGGCCTTGCACCTCGGGGAACTAGCAGTGGTGAGTGTCAGGCTTCTGGAAGTAAGTCTGTGCGCTGTGAAGCCTGACACGTTAGTGGGAGACTCCCAGTCAGAGCCTACTGTGTAAAATGAGGTTTAAGTAAAACTCCTCACAACTGGTGGCTCAACAGGTAGCCCGGAAGCAGTCCAAAAATACTCAGGGATGCCACAGACACGGCCATCAGCTCCATCAAGGGTGCCTGGGCCAAAAGCAGGGGTGTGACTTTCAGACTTATTTGTGTAAAAGTTTATGTGTTCAAAGATATTCTTAAAGGGGCGACTAGGTGGCTCAGTTGGTTGAGCATCCGATTTCAGCTCAGGTCATGATCTCACGGTTCATGGGTTCCAGCCCTGCATCGGGCTCTGTGCTGACAGCTCAGAGCCTGGAGCCTGCTTCTGGTTCTGTGTCTCCTCTCTCTCCGTCCTTCCCCTGCTCATGCTGTCTCTTAAAAATAATAAATAAATGTTTAAAAAAAAAAAGATACTCTTAACCTTAAAACGTTTTTTTGCTCAGTTAGCTAGGAAAGCTATTTCGTTCTTTCTTTCTTTTTTTTTTTTAAGTTTATTTATTTATGGAATCTCTACACCCAGTGTGGGGCTTGAACTCTTGACCCCAAGATCAAGAGTTACATGCTCCACTGACCGAGCCAGCCAGGTGCCCAAAAATGATATTCTGTTTGCTTCTCTGGGATAAAGCCAAACAGAGAATCATCCTATTCTACATGTGAGGAAAGTGAAGTCTGGAGAGGCAAGTATTTTACCCAGTGAGAAATCTGGAGGGGGGTGACCCTACGATTGGGTCTTGGTTCTACCATAGTGACCTCACCAAGCCTTAGCAATCCAACCTGTTAGATAGTTCCAACTTCTTGGGGTGTTATGAGGATGACAGGGATGAATACAAGCCCTTAAGGACAGCGCCGGACACACGGTGAGCAGCCAGCAGATGTCAGCTGTTACATGCCACGTGGCTGGTCAAGGGTGAGCCGTGGGAGAAGCCAGGTGGTTACCTTGACTTCAGGCAGCCACCCATTTACGGCACCTGCTTGCTTCAAACCTTTGCATTCTGAGGCCACAATCTGGTTGTTCTTGTTAGTTGTTAGTTTTTCTTCTCTGAGCCCTAATTTCCGCGAGAGTCACTCTTCTCAAAGGCTTCAGCTAGCAGCCCACATGCCTGGCACATAGTAGGTCTTTAATGGAAACTTGTCAGGATGATAGGCGGGCCCTCTGAGATGTCATGAACGCTAGAGGCTCTCTCCTTAGGGAAAGCATATGGCCAAACGTACACAAAACCACGCTTGGAGCTACACATCCAAACGCACACGGGTGCGTGCATGTGCATGCACACCACCACCCCATCTTCCTTTTGGTTTTGGGGTTATAGCCCCAGAACCCCTGATTAGGAAGCTGACCCATTCGAAAACACAGGGATCCAAGCAGTTTCTAAGCCACCAGAGTTATTCTGATTGTCTGGGGTGAGGCCACTCCCCGACGCCTGGGAAAACGGGGCTGATTTCTCCCAGTGGAGCGATAAGCCTGGCCAAAGTTGCCTGTGTGACTTTTCCCATCCTGCTGAAGACGCTCGCTCCTCACCATCTATGCTGTGTGGAAGAGGCTACTCTGCTGGCTCCCCATGCAAATTTAATAATGTTCTGAAATCTTGGTCTCACATAAATATAAATGTGTTTCCAACTCTGAGCTTCGGCTCCCAGGAGGAGGCTTTCAGAATTCATTCAGGGAGTTATTTGATATACTGAGTAGACAGCTTATTGGAAAAAGTGATTCAGAGACAAGAACGAAGGAAGAAAAGGAAGAGCTGGGAGGGGTTGGGGAAGAAAAGAAAGGAAGAAAGGCGGGGGCCTGGTGGGGGTGGAGCCAGGGGGCCAGGACAGGCTGGACAGTTAGTCACATGCAGCGCCACGTCAGGCCCTTTCTGAAAAGGCTTTTATTTGAGAGAATTAGATGCCAACTGGAGGAAGCAGGCCCAGGGCCCCACTTCCCCAGAGTGGGATTCACCTCCATTAATCTTTCCATAAAACCAGAAAAGCCTTCTTTCTCTGGCAGACAGCCCACGAAGGGGGCTTCACCTTCGGAGTGAAGATGAGAATGTTCACCTGGGCTGTGTGCTCTGAGCCTCCCCGGGGCTGCCTATCTGGCCTTTGGAGTCAGGCAGACCTGGGGCTAGGTCCTGGCTCTGTCGTCTATCAGCTGTGTGATCATGGGCAAGTCACTGACCCTTTCTGAGCCTCAGTCTCCTTATCTGTAAAATGAGCAGGATCACAGACTCACCTAGCTCCTCTGGGCGGGCGAGGATCCCCAGACTCCAGACCTTTCTGTCCTGCTTTTAGATCCCCTGCCCTCCGGTGCACAATGTGACTCTTTTACCTGACTCACTTCTGGAAAAAGTTAAGTCCTTACTCTGGTCTTCTAATATCCTGGCAATCATGAGCCGAATGGGCTACCTAGCTTTTGGATTCCTATTAAAATAGACATGTCACTATTTAATGAAGCATGTCAGTTAGAGTGACACCAGAAATGACAGGGGCTGGCACAAAGCTCCGTTTATGGGGTGCTCGGCCCCTGCCCCGCCGTCTTCACTGTCGCCTCAGAAGTGTGGACTGAAGGGGAGGTGACAGTGGGGCTTATCCAGGCACTTGCTTCAAGAACCCTTCCCTCCATCTGGGGTACAACGTCCTTCCTGAAAAGCCTGGACCCTGACCTGGGTTTCTCTGTCACCTGTTTCCCCCCCCCACCTTTCCCCCCATGAGGCAGTGTGGACTGCCTCGTGTCTACACACATAGAAAATCGGGCCCCACAAAGATGGCTACATTTTTATTGTCTAGTTGTGCACAAAGAGGGGATCTGCTCTCCCTGGCCCAGCGCAGCTGCACACATTTCCCCGTCTTCACCACTCTATCTCCCTGATTTGGTAGAACCTGAATTTCTAAGGAGGGAAAAAGTACTCCATCCAGCACTGCCTGGTTATTTGTCAATTCTGCCTAGCTGACTAACCCAGAATTTCCTAATTACGACTCCACCGGGACGCTGTCACAGTTTCATTAAAAAAAAGAGAGAGAGAAGGGGGGAGAAGCAACCCTCAAATTCAAACCTTAGAAAAAAATTCCCACCTTGTGAAAACAAGCAAACAAGCCGATCAAACCTAGCGGGTGCCCGTGCCCGTGGCTTCCATGCAGCTGGAGGCTGTGTGTACAGTAGAAGCAGGGTTGGGACTCAGAAGTCCCAGGCCCAGGTCTGCAATCTGGCCTCACCATCGGTGTGATGCTGGGCAAGGCGCTGGACTTCTCTGAGCCTCACTTGCTTATCTGCATCGGGGGGATCACGTGAGGCTGCTGTGTGAGCAAGGGGCAGGGTGTGAGTGCCTCGGGGGGCGCAGGGCACCACGTACACAGTAGAGGTGTGAGTGCTCTCTGGCGTAAGGGGGTTGTCTGGGCCTGACCCTGATTGTGTTGGGAGGCAGGGAGAATTTCTCCGACCCCACCCCGTGGGCACGGGGAATCCCATATCCTACTCCCAAAGGGCTGTTTTCTCAGCTGGCTGATGGCTACTCACCCCTGGAAGATGATTCTCTATCCAGGGTTTTGGCACTTTAACCAGGATTCCTAGAGACCTAAAAGCCTTTCAAACCTAAAGGGCTCCGTCCCTAACTGGAGGCAGACACTGTTGACAGGGTCCCATCACCACTTTTTAGATACTATGCCCCTTGTAGGAAGAGTTCTGGGACGGTTACAGCTTCCAAAGAACTGGGAGCCTCTCATTTTTTAAAAAAAAATTTTTTTAATGTTTTATTTATTTCTGAGAGAGAGAGAGAGATACAGCGTGAGCAGGGGAGGGTCAGAGAGGGAGGCAGACGCAGAATCTGAAACAGGCTCCAGATTCTGAGCTGGCAGTCAGCACAGAGTCCAATGTGGGGCTTGAACCCATGAACCATGAGATCATGACCTGAGCCGAAGTCAGAGGCTTAACCGACTGAGCCACCCAGGCGGCCCCAGGGAGCCTCTCGTTTTACTCCTGGCAAAGGAACTTGGGTCCCAGAACCAAGTCAAACTCTGACCTGGAGCCTCAGCTAGCTCCAGGTCCACTGCATGCTCTGTTTGGTTTTCCAGAAGGTCCTGAAAAACCAAGGCACTTTGGCTAGAGACAAAGGTTTGCTTTCTAATCCCTACCTGTCCAGGGTCCTTGCTGCCTGGGTCCAGCAGCTGTGGCCGCCTGCCAGTTCTGGGTAGGTTTTGGGAGATGTGACTACCTGGGTAGAGGCACGGGACTTTGGACGTTTTGATCCTAGGCTTCGGCATGCACGTGTCTCCTGGGTTAGGGTTAGGGTTAGGGGCCAAGCAGAGCCCAGCCACACTGCTGAAGCTACTCTTAAGGGACCAGTGAGCCACTTCTGTACCCCCGTTCGTGCAGGTGCCCTTGAAAAAGGCTTTGTTGAGGCTGCTGTAGCTGGACTCCGTATGGGAAACAAATGCCGCCCCCTTCAAAGCTGAAGGACTTTGTTTAGCTGAGCTCTATCCGGAGCCTGTCGCCCTGGCAACGGGTCTTTGGGGGATTTACATCTCATGCATCACAACACGGAACAGCCATTCAGCAAGTGGTGGGGGGAACCCACAACACAAAACCGATGTACCCACCCCAACCCCAAGAGTGCAGCCACAAAACAAAACAGGATCAACAACGACAAAAATCTCCCACAAGCCCATTTGGCCTTGGCTGGCAATTGGCCAAACAGGAATTCAAACTTAATCAAACTTTCATGTCTCCCTTGTAAAGCTCAGGAAATCAGTAATTGGTTTTATAATTGAATTTTATGATCACATATTAAAGGAATGGGTCCTGCCAAAGGCCAAGTAATGGCTTGTCTCCAAGAAGGACAGCCAAGGTCCCTGATGGAGGCTCTGGAAGGTAGGGGAAGAGAGCAAGGGCTGGTGGGCTAAGAATAGAGCCTGTTATTTATAACCAGAGAAGAAGCTAGTGGCAGCTGAGCCTTGCCCTTACAAAGTGGTCTCCCCCAAACAGCCACCTCGGGAGTTTCTGTTCAGAAAGGAAGACTTTGGCAATGGTAGCTGGGGCACGCAGAGTGTGAGATGGAGGAGGGGGAAGACAGGGCGACCATCTTGGTAAGGAGTTATTCCAAGAGCTCCGGAGAGAAGAAGGAAGCTTGACTGGGGCAGAGGCCTGCACTCAGAGACCAAGAAGACGATTCCAGAGCCATTCTGGAACCGGAAGTGAGGGGAAAGGGGCACCTGAGTAACTGGGAGGAAGGCGGAGTTTTCAGCCTAAAGAAGGAAGCTAAAAATACACACATATATGGAATCATTATGTAGTACACCTGAGACCAACATAAAGTTTTATGTCAAAGAAAAACAGAAGGTAGAAAAAGGCTTCTCTGCGTGGCCTGGTTTTGCACAGGCCAGGGCTGGGCTGGGGTGTTAAGACAAAGCAGGGTGAATGTGCACAGCTCAGCTTCCGTGTGCCCTCGCTTGGTGCTTTACAATCACTGCCTTGTGTAATCTGCACACCTGCGGAGGAGATGATGACTTACTGTTGCCATTTTACAAGCCAGAAGAGCAAGGCTCAGAGAACAGAGGTGAAGGACCCACCCACTCGTTAGCCATGGGGCTGAGGCTTGGACCCAAGACTGATCCCGGAGTGCCCTAATGCCATTCCACCTCTTCACCTGCAGATAAAGATATCCTATAGCCAAACAAATAGTAAAGTGTTCCCGACACTCGAAAGGGAGGCATGGGTCAGAGATGGAAGGTTGAGAGCCCACAAATCAGCATTCACTCATCCATTTAAAAATGTTAATTGCAAAGGCAAGCACAGTCTGGAGAAAATATTCACAATATATGTATCTGACAAAGAACCTGGATCGTGTGTGTGTGTGTGTGTGTGTGTACACACACACCTGTAGGCTTCACGCCCAGTGAGGAGCCCAAACTGAACCTTGAACTCATGACCCCAATTTCAAGACCTGAGCTGAAATCAAGAATCAGATGCTTAACAGACTGAGCCACCCAGGCGCCCCCAGGATACATTTAAAAAAAACTCTTACAAGTCAATAATCAGAAGACAACCCATTAAAAGGGAAGAATAAAAGATGTGAACTGATACTTTACAAAAGAGGATACATGAATGGCCAAAAAGCACATTAAAAGGTGCTATATATCATTAGTCATCAGGAAATGCAAATTAAAATCACAGTGAAATGCCACTACGTACAAACAGAACAGCTGCAGTGAAAATTCCAAGTGGCGATGGCGGTGTGGCACAACATGGAACTCTCAGACGTGGCTAGTGGAGTTTTAAATAGTACAGCCACTTTGGATGGCGGTTTGGAAGTTTGTATAAGGCTCACACACCCTGACCATGGACGCAGCAATTCCACTCCTTGATATTCCCCAAGAGAACTAAAAACGTGTCCACACAGAAGCCTGTATGTACATCAATGTTTTGGCAGCATTATTTATGGTAGCCCCAGAAAGGAAATCACTCAAATGTCCATCAACAGGTGAGCAGATAACCACACAATGGTCTATTTATGGGGTGAGTGTGAAGCCTGGTCACAACGAAACACAGGTGTCATGGAGCAAAACAGCAGTGGCAGTCCAGAGGCACACAGAGGGCCTGGGAGGCCACAGCCTGCAGGCATCTAGATCACATTCTAATAATTTTTTTTTTTTTTTTAAAGCAAAGGTTTCCGTAGTGGTTGACATGAAGATAGAAGTCCCTAACTTCTTGCAAGCTGGGTCCTGCACAAAACACTAAGTTGGTCCCCTGCCCTATGCACATGGGAAGCTTGGGGCTCAGAGGGGGACGTGGCCTGCTTAAAGGGGCCTCCTGAGTTAGTGGCAGAGCCAGGACTGTAACTGGACTCCCCTCGGAGAGCTCAGCTTCAGAGTCAGGCACACCGGGGTCACGGTCTGGCTCTGCTACTAGATGGGCAACTGACTTCGCCTTTCTTTGCTCATCTGTAAAATGGCATTAATAACACCTATGCCAGGATTATCCAAACTGCTTTATGATCCTATTTTTCTTAGTAACTAACAACATCAGTAACTTGAACCTAGTGAGCAGGTAATATGTATCATCTAGCCACCCTGTCCTCTCTACACATTATGGGGACATTATGGGGACATGCTACAGGACATGCTACAGAGGAGGGAAGTCAGTACACAGAGGCCATACAGCCAGAGAGCACCGGAGCCATCGAGACAATCTGGCACCTAAGCTTTTCTATCCCATGCAGTGGTCCCAAACTCAATCATTCATGCGCCACTTTTTCCCCCGTTATCAGCACAGCCCCCAAATTAGCTTCATCTTGAGTGATAATTTATGCGAAGTTATGGGTTTTTATGTGTTACTGGTTTTTTCCCAATACACATTATCATAAGTATGTAACCTCAAAAGTAAAAATAAAAAGTTTATATGTATCACTTAATCTCATAGCCTCCAAAGTATGTGTACCGCACCAGAGAAACACTGATATAAAAGGACAAGTCCCTGGATCGCTGGCACACGGCACAGGGGCCCCGTCCCAGAGCTGTCACACACACCAGCACTGGGTCAGCCCCCGTTTACAGAGTTGGGATAAAGCAGACAGGCTGCGAAGACGACACTCCACCATAATCACCAGCAAGTGAGCCTGAAGCTGTGCTCCACCATGTCCCAGACAATGAATGCTCCTTAACCTCTTAGCCGGGTCCCGGGGTGGGGGTGGGGGGGACAGGAAATGGGGTCAAAGGGGCCATAGCAGTGGACCTCTCCCCACCCTGGAGGCAGTGCTTTGAGGGCTTTGAAGCCATGTGGCTTCAATTCACATCTGAGCCCTGAGCCAGACACCAGCGCTCTACAGATAAGGGCACTTTGACTTTTCTTCCTGAGGTCATAGTCAGACATTTCCCAGGCCCCTTGGAGTTTGGGGTGACCAAGTGACCAAGTTCTGGTCAATGAAGTGTAGCCTGGTTCTCAAAACCCTTCCTTAAAACCTTCAATGTGTCCTCCTGTCCTTGCCTGCCGACACGACACCAAGAACCCAGCAGAAGACCCTGAGGGCCCAGCAAAGCCACTGATCAGAGTGGAGGAGCTGACTCTTGACCGCATGGACCAGTGTAACCCTCCACCTCACACCAGACGTGAATAAGGGACAATCTTTTACTGTGTTCAGACACTGGAGCTATGGGGTGGTTTGTTACAGCAGGTGAAGTGGGGCATTTTCTGAAATGTCAAGGGACTTCTATAGCTACTGTTCTGGGATTTAGTCCTGGGGACTATGGCACCAACACTTTTCTGGTATTTCTGAACAACTCCAGGCCCCTCCCAGAGTAGACATTCACCAGATAGGATCGTAGACTTGTTCCTCTACGATCCTAGGTACATGCTGCGTGGTACTGGATGTCAAATGCTGGCTCTATTCATCCACAGGGTATAGAAATACAAGCATCTTGGGCACTTTCTGGGGATGCAATGAGATCGTGCAAGCAAAGCGCTGAGTATGCAGTCGATGCCCAGTGTATGATGGTCTTCTCTCCCCTTGTCCATACTCCTGGCGTACGGCTGCGGCCACCGCTTAGCACACAGCCTGAGAAACCGCCAAACCCAGGGACATCCACAGTCTGGGTGCAGGTCAGGCTGCTGGCTAGGTGAGAGCCCATTGGGAACACAGGGAGAGAATGCCCACAAAGCAGGAAAGAGCCAGTTCCTATAGCCCCAGAAGAGCGCAAATGCCCAGACAGCAGACGAGAAAGAGGAGGAGGAGGAGGGCCAGAAAGGAGGAGGAGGTCCAAGCAAGGGGAAGGGCAAAAGTGGGTGGGACTCGAAGGACACCATCAAGGAAGAGGGAAGACAATCCACGGAATGGGAGACAACATCTGCAAATCACATATTTGAGAAGGGAATGGTGTTGAGAATATGTGAAGAACTCTTACAACTCAACAGTAAGATAAATAACCTAACTGGAAAATGGGCAAAGGTTTTAATAGACAATTTCTCCAAAGAACATATACAAATCACCAAAAAGATATAAAAAGATACTCAACATCCTTAGTCTTTAGGGAAGAGATGTCAGAAATGATAAGGATTTACTTTTGTGCCAAGTCCAGAGCTTGGAGCTGGGAAACAGGGTTCCTGCCCTTACAGGGACTCACCACAGAGCTCTGCAGTTGGTAAAGGCTATAGACACGCCAGGTCAGTTTATCATCAAGAGCCAAATCAGGGTAGCAGATCATAAAGGCAAAGTCTTCTTAATAAGGTCTGTAGACTGAATATACATGTCCACCCAAAATTATGTATGTTGAAGTCCTAGCTCTCAGTGTGGCTGTATGCAGAGCGAAGAAGTAATCAAGGTGAAATGAGATCATAAGGGTAAGGCCCTGATCTGATAGAATTCGTTTCCTTTTAAGAAGAGACATCAGAGAGCTTTCTCTCCCTCCCTCCTTCCCACTCTGCAGGCATGTACCTAGGAAAAGCCATGTGAGGACATAATGACGAGGTGGCCCTCTGCAGGTAAGGAAGAGAGCTCTCACCAGAAACTGAATGGGCCAGAACCTTGACCTCTTAGACTTTCTGCCTCCAGGACTCTGAGAAAATAACTTTCTGTTTTTTAACCTATGCAGTCTGTGTTTTATTACGGCAGCCCGAGCACACTACTAGGGAGCTTACACATGCTAATGTTCTGGGCAACTGTTGAAGCCCTTCACACTGTCCCAAGAACAAGGTAGGTACCGCTTTTACCCCTGTGTTACAGCCAAAGAAAAAGAAGGACAGAGGGGATCGGGAACTCCCCGCAGGCTGCCCCGCTGGTGAGCAGTGTTTCCGGGCTCTGCGGCGAGGCAGGCTGGCTGCCTAAGCTCTGTGCTGGGTGCCATGATGCAGGTGGCAGGTCTATGGACCCCTCATGTGCACGGACCTGTCCGCTGCCAGCCTGGCACTTAGAGGTGCTCCGTAAACACTGGAGGAAGGACAGGGAGATGTCTCGGCCTAGGCAAGGACAATAGGGAGCTCCATGGCCACCAGGGCCCCTGACTTCTACACAGCACCGTCTCTGGACTCTCACCCCACTCCCCGGGGTCGGGCGGGGGGCGTTCTGTAAATGCCACCTCAGGACCTGTGAGGGCTATGGGAATCCTGGTCAGTAGACTGGGCTTCTCAAAGTTTCACTCTGGCTGTTTCTTTCAGGGACTCTCTCCACCACACCCATGGGAAGCCATCCCCCTGAGGATCCTGGGATGCCAGGGCCGCTAGGACCTCAGGACCTCCACGGCCAGCTGGCCAAGAGACCCCGTGAGGGCATGTACTCGGGGTTTTCAAGGACCACACAGCTAGCTACGAGCAACGCTGGGCCTAAAACCCGGAACTCACACCATCTCCAGACTCTTCGTAGGCCAAGACTTGGGGAGGAGGGACGGGCCGAGTGCTTGCCGCCCGGACCTTGCCAGGCCTGCAGGGTGACTCGGGGAGGGTTGCTTCTGGGGCCTGGGGTGCCAGGAAGGCTCAGGAGGGGAGAGCCTGCCTGGAGGTGTTTCCTGGGCTCAACAGAGACTTTGGAGGGAGAGGCCTTTCGGTTTTAAAAGGTGGAGTGGACCAGAGACAGGCACCTTCGGACCCCAGCAGACAACTCAGCACACTGTGGGCGAGTGACTGGCTATGGAGCAGGGTTTAACTGAGCACCTACCTGCTCGGGGCCAGGTGCTGTGTTAGAGGCTGGGTACTGAGTCCATCTGGAGTCACACAGGCTCTGTCCCTTCCCCTGTGACCCAGCAGGGGATCGAATGTTTTACACATACATTTGCAAATGTGACAAAGCCACGAAGCAGCTCCCAGGGCTCTGAGAGCACTGGAACAGAAGGCCGGGCTTGGTCTGGGGGGTCAGGCAAGGATTCCCAGAGGTGACGGCAGAGCCCACGGGTAGGGAGGNGGAGGACAGAATGTCTCCTGCAGAGGTCCTGGGGCCGCCAAGTTGCAGCATTTAAAGCATGAGAAACAGACCCGCGGCTGGCAGGGCTCTATCCTGAGGGCCAAGGGTGGCAGCAAAGGCTGTTCAGCAGAGGATTAGCTGTGCCTCTGTAAAAGCTCCCCCGGGCTGTGGCGCGGTGCACAGACCAGGGCGGGCAGGAGAGGCTGAGTGCTGGCCAGGAGACTCGTGGGGGCTTGGCCTGGGCAGGCGGGGCACTAACTGGGTCGAGGGATATCCAGCAGCAGCACTGGGATATCCACTGCCCACTGCTCTGAGCTCCAGGTGCCCTGACGGTGCTCTGGGTTTGGGGGTGTGGGTCCGTCAAGGACACGTGTACAAGTTGTGACGATGCCCAGAGGCGTCCTTGGCATCACCTCCCCACCCCGAGCCTGCTCCCTATGCTCTGCCATCTCCTTCTCATCAAGCAAACAGCCCCTGATATCCACTTTCCCTCTCCCCACCACCCAGGGAGCTTCCAGATTGAGCAGACGGGCACCGACAGCCTCACCCTGCCACACTGTCGCCCTGCAACAAGGCTACCCTTGACACAGAGGGGCAGCAGTGGGAACAAGGGTTCTCTGCCCAACTTAGTGGCTTCGTCCCCATGGCTGGGTGGCCTGTGCGTGCCAGTCCACACTGGGGGTCCCGTGGGGCTGGGACCGCGTCCATCCTCACAGCCCCCACCCCAAGCCGCAGGCCCCGGGTGCTTGCGGAGAGCCCCCTCAGGGGCAGGGCTGCCTCTGCCTGCCGCTAACAGCAACTCCCACCTTGAGAGAAGTCGGTTTCCAACTTCCACACGTGTCCTGCTTTTGAAACTCTGGGGCTCTTTTTTGGATTCAAGGGAAGAGCCTTGTGCTGGCAATCACCTAACCTTAGCAATTAAGCTCTGCCAGGAGAATTTATAGAACTGTTTAGAATTTATAGAACTAACATGAGGGAGGAGGTGGAGGGGAAATCTTAGAGGCCATCTGCTCCTTCCGTAGGACCCCGTGGGACAAGGGACTTGCCTGAGGTCACACAGCCAGCAGGGAGCAGGACTGGGTGGGGAACCAGGCTCTCCTGTGAAGGGTCCGTGTTCTTCTGCCAGGAGCCGAAGTCTGGCACGCCTCTGGCTTGAGAAGGGGGTCCTAGGCAGACTGGGCTCCTGCCCCTCTGGACTGCAGAGTCCCACTGAGGAAGACTGGCCCCGCACCAGCTGTTCCCCCTGTCGAGCTAGGTGGCTGGTGAGCTAAGGCGGTGGGGTTGCACTTTCCCACCTCCCCCACCTTTCCCAGCAGAGGCGAGGCCTGATTCTCCTCCCCCTCTGCCCGGCCTGAAAACTTCTAGGACTTGGAGCCCAAGGATGTGCTCCGGGCTTGCTTCCTGGCAGGGCTCGGAGCGTGACACTGGAGCAGTCTTTCCGCCCACTCACCCCTGTGGCTGGCAAGGCCCAGGAGCCAGCGACGGGGGGCAGAACACTTGCTCCGTCGGCACATCGGCCTCATCTGCCAGCGGCCTGGGTGAGCATGGCCTGGTGTCCGAGGCGGTGGCTAGCTGAGGCTGCCCCTTTCCCGGTTTTCCAGGACTCACTGGTCATCTCTGTGCACACAGCTCAGTGCCTGGCCCCCGACTGTGGCTCCTGGCTATCTTCCCGGGGAGAAGGCCTGGATGGAGGACGTGGGCCTGCACCCTTGTTAGCTTGCACACGTTCTGGCCCAGACTGGCCGACTTTGCGCCTGGCCCGCGACAGTGTGACCTTGGGCTTAACTGTTACTTCCTCTCTCTGACCTTCCGTTTCCTCATCTGTAGAACTGAGGACAGTAATGGAATCTATGTACCAGTCAGGGTCCCACCAAGGAACAGGATGCCCTCAAAGGGGCCAGAGGAGGACCAAGTGCATTCACATGTAGATAGCATTTTGAACAGTGCGGGCACAGGGTGGGTGTTATCAGCTTACAGACGTGCCCGGGGCCACTCTTCTCTGGACTTCTGGGCAAAGCAGAGTGCAATTGAGGGTGGAAGTCTTAGAGGGCTGACCTCGGACCCACTCTGATTCAGGGGTGGCAAGACAGAGATCAACAGCCCAGTGCGCAGAGCTTCACTTTCAGTCACAGGGGTCAAGTGCCCCAACGGTGGCAGCAACAGCAGCAGGGGGCAGTGGCCCTGCCCCCCCCACCCCCCGGTGTTTGGGGAGACCAGGTACAAGGCGGGGGGTGTGGGCCAGGGCCTCTGGAGCAGGGAAGGAAGACCCGGAACAGTTTCTGGAAAGTGTGAGCGTGGTTCTTGCCGGGGAGAGGCGTGTAAGTGGAAGAAAACCCTTGGTCCGGAAAACAGCTCGCTGTGGCCTGTGATGTGACCTTGTGCAAGCCTCTCCTCCCGCTCTGCCTCCGTCTCCCCTTCTGTAAAAGGAAGGACCTGAGCGAGAACGCAGGTCCCAGGGAATGGTTACATAACATAATAGGATGACTCAAAAAAGAAAAAAAAAAAAAAGGACTGGGAAATTCTGGATGAGCCACACATCCACAAACTTCCTCTCCGTAGGGCTCGGTGAGGCTTCGATGCTGTAGTGTGCACTGTGCTTCCCCATGAGGAGATGCTGTCCCCGCTCTCAAACTTATGCGACAGGAAAAGCGTGTTTTGTGGGATCACATCACGGGACTATCATCTGAAGAGCCCCAGGCTAGAAGAGTATCAATGGTTCTTCCAGCAAGTGCTCACTGAGAAAGCTGCGGTTACACCCCCGGAGGGCTGCCGCAGACCACCAAGGACGTGGAGGCAGGATGAGGGGGAGCATTGGGGAGAGGGCCGGAGGCGCTGGCAAGGCAGGGGCTGCTGCCGTGGAGGGAGGCTTGCCCCATGGGGCAGCTGCTGCAAGGGGGTCTGAGCTCTGATGCTCCGGCTTAGGGCAGAGCTGCCGGGCCTAGGTGGAAAGTAAATCCGAAGCAAACGGACACGATGCAGCAGGCTCCAGAGAGGACGCGCGCTGTCCTGCCCACCACTCGGGGCTGGTGGAACGCCACTCAGCAGGGGCTCTTCCCCAGCTCAGACACCTCTTGGCCCATGCCACGGAGAACCTGCCCTCCTTGGCCCGACACTCAAGGCCTTCAACAATTGAACCCCTCTCCTTTTCGTCCACTGCTGCTGGGTAGAAGGGGTAGCTGGAGCTGCCCCTCAGGCCTGACATGGCTGCTTGAAGGTGACTGGGCATCCCATCTGGGGACAGAAGGGCCTGATCCCGTGTCACATCTGGGCAGCTGAGGCAAGAGAGAAACGCCTTTGTCTTATTTATGTCACTGCACTGTTATTTAGGGGTTTTGGTTACAACAGGTTAAGCCCCTGATAATACACTGGTATTTTTTTCCCCAAAGATTTTATTTTTAAGTCATCTCTATACCCAACACGGGGCTCAAACTCACAACCTCGAGATCAAGAGTCACATGCTCCACCGACTGAGCCAGCCAGGTGCCCGAGATACACTGGTAGTATTTCCTTCACACAGACGAGGAAACTGAGGTTTAGGGTACGTGAGGAACCTGCCTGATGTCACCAAGCTGAAAACTGAGGATCCAATTCTGACCTTGTACTGACTGACTCCTGAGCCCCACGGCACACAGAGCTTCCCTTCCAAGAGGCGCAGGTCGTTTTCCATGATAGGACACGGGTCAGGGACCTCACCCTCCAGCTTCCTGCTGCAGCGCGGAACCCCTGGGCCTGGGCCTGGGCAGGCCAGCATCTAGGAGTCAGGGTACTTAACCATGCAGGTGCCCCGGGCCTGGAGAGCATCTTCCTCTCCTTGGCCAGTTGTCATCAGGGGAGCCAGCTGGTCGGGGCTCCGTGCAGGGAAATGTGTCAGGAAGGAAAATGGAAGGAAGACAGAGGGCTGATAAAGGAGGGGAGGCGCCCACAGAGCTGGAAATGCTGGACCTAATTTGGCAGTGAGCTATTTCAGGACCGCGCCCTGGGGACCTCGGACCAGAGATACTGGGGGAGGCCAGCCTGGGTGTGCAAATGCTCCTGGGCCACGTCTCCTCCAGAAGCTGTCAGCTGCTCCTGGGCCGACTCGGGAGAGAGGAAGGAGGGAGAGCGGCCTGCTAGCACTTGTGCTGGGTGACGCGCGCTTGTCGGAGCCAGGAGGGCCCGTGGGCGTCAGTGGAAGTAACGTGTGCGGGCTGTGTTTGCAGGAGCACATTGCAGGGCAGGAGCTCCCTGTCCCCAGTTATTTGATCATCATAATTACAAAATTATTTCTATTTTACTGATGAGGAGACTGAGACCAAGGACAGGGGTTTGGGGAGTCGAGGCCAGAACCTCCAGAAGGCGCTGGAGTCAGGGGTTGGGGTGGGGAGGCCGCAGCTCTCCGACGCACAGAGCCTGGAGAAAGTTCTGTGAGGACTCCAGGGATGCACAGAGCCAGGGGGCCGGGGGCTGTCGTGCTCGGGGCCTGGGGTCCCACTTGCATTGGTTAAGCTGCAGTTGGGGGGGGGGCGCGCTTCATCCCCTTGCCCAGTAGACACTTACAGGGTTTGGCAGGCTCCGGGCTAGGCAGTGTTCCAGGAGGAGATTGTGACCCTTTGGGGCAAATGGCCGTTGCACACAGTTTCATGTCAGGCGGATGGTGGGCAGACCCAGAGCAAGGCCCAGCCCTTTCGTGGAATAGACTGCATCCTTCTCTCTCCCCAGATGCCGCCAATAGCCTCTCTGTTCTTCTCCCTGTTGTCATTCTTGCTGTGGCCTATCCACTCCCCACCCAACAGCCCCAGGAAACCTTCCGTGGCTTCTTGTTGAACTAGGAACAAAGCCAACATTCCTTCCATGGCTGAGAAACTCTTCTCACCTGGCTGGCCCCTGGCTCCTTCTTCAGCCTCATCCATTACCCTTCTGCCCCCTCGACCTCTGGGCACCGGTCATGCTGGCCTTCCTCCAGATCCTTCTCCTTGCTCAGAGCTCCTCACCTCAGAGCTTTTGCACATGCTGTTCCACCGGCCTGCCAGGTTCTGCCTCTTCTCTCCTGTTCTCGTCTGCCTCCCTCACGCCCGTCCCTGCTGCTCTGTCAGACACCTCATCCTCAGCACAGGCCAGGCCGGGCCTGCAGCCAGGAGGCCCACAGCTCTCTAGAGTTACTAAGGGGTGTCCATCTATTCGAAGGCTGAGCTCAGGGATGGCAGCACCCCTGCTCAGCACTGCTGGTGCGACACATGCTTCTCAAATGCTGGACGAGTGAACGGAAGAGACAGATGTGTGCAACTCGGAGAGGGAGAAGACACTTGCAGCCGCAGGGATGGGGAGGGGCTTACGGCGGGAATGTCATTCACAGGGCCACAGGCACCCCTAACACTGACTCAGGGGCACCCGCCATGGTGACCCCTCCACTCATGAAGAACCCCCTCAAGTGCGCCCCCAGACAAGTGTCACCTGGGACCACCTGCCTCTCTTCCTTCTCTCTGTGGCCCTGCCTCTTCTCTCTTTGTCTCTCCCTCTTCGGGCTTCTTTCTCAGGCCTCACCCGGCACAGGTTCGGGAGCTGAGCTCTTCAGCTCCACTCCCGCAAAGCCAGCAAGAGGGCAGGGGCTGAGGGGCCTGTCTCCCACCCTGGAGCTAGAACCAGAGCCAACACAGGTCACTCTGGGGAGGGGGAGGCCACCTCTTCAACCTGCAGTAGTTCGGAGGCCTTGGCACTAACTCTTTACCCCAATTTCGGAACTGGGGTCTTCACCAAACAGGCAGTGAAGTGGGGTAAGAGGAGGGTGAAAACAATAGCTGTTTACTAAGCACTTACCAGGTGCCAGGCTCGTTGCTTAGCTCTTAACCTGCATTATTTCCTTTAACTAGAACATACCTCACTTTTTGGATGAGGAATCTAAGGTTCACTGGGCCAGGTGACCAATCTGAAGTCCAGTGAGGTGAAAGGCAGGGCCAGGATTCAAGGTCATGTCTCTCTGACTCCAAAGCCCGGCTCCAACCCCTGCTGAACTCTGGTCACGGTGGCGACTGGTTCAGGGATGGCATGTGATCCAACAGGGCTACTGAGAGAGAGGACTCCCAGGACTCGGGGAGCTGTCCAGGGCGGGGCGTGCGAGGTGCACCCCATCTTACAGGAGGGTACATCCCGGGACACTCACAGGCCGGGTGTGGTGTGAAGACACAGCAACTTAACTGCAGTAGCCACGGTCTGGCAAAGTGAGAGAGCGATTTTGTGGAGTTGAAGGCAAAGACCACACAATGGGACAGAGTGGAGGGATGATAAGAAGCCAGGAATGTCCTCAGAGCTGCTGAATCACCTGTACCTCTGGACTTCTTACTCCCTGGGCCAGTTGATTTTTTTTTTCATAAGCCAGTTTGATGGTGTGTTTTATACTTGTGACCAAGAGAGTCCCAACTTGTTCCGAAAGGGGTCTTTTGGCAGGGACACCAGGATGAAGGAGGAGGAAACTGAGCAAAGCAGACCGTGAATGTGTGCGTGGTTGTCCGAGGGGTAGACGGGTTCTGGTCTCCACAGGGAAACTAGTCTCAACCGCTTGTGTGTGGCGTTACCTGTGCACCTCCCTCCCCTCTGTTCCAGCCCTGGCCTAGAGCGGGGCCCCTGAGCCGGGGAGAGACCCAGATGCCATCGGTCATCCCCACCTTGCCTGTGACTCACAGCCTCACCCACACAGTGCTGCTACCTCAGCAGACCTAACCCTCTCCCGGTCCCTGACCCCTCCCAGTGAGCTGGATTTTAGCACAGGCTCCTCTGAGGTGTCTTGGGTCACCAGGAAGGGACGGCACACTCACAAAGGACTCAAATTTGGGGTTTGGATCAAGTGAGGTATTAGACATAGTCAGGGAGAGACCTCTGTAGTGAGAGGTGACAATGCTCATCATAAAGCTTTGCCTTGTGATCCACTATAGGACCACAGGTCTGGCACTGCCCTGTGAATTCATATTCTTATAAATCCTGTAGCTGTTCTTTAGGTAGCATGACTATATTGTGCTGCATTTGTGGCGGGTCCAAGATATTACCTGTTAAGCATACACATTTAAAATATACCACAATTTTGTGACCTTGACTTGGGAATTCTTTAGTTTTCAATATGCCAGGGACCTCAAAAAATGGCATAGGCCAGGCAGGCCTTTCTTAGCCATTCTCTGCGTCTTCTAAGGCTGGGAGGTCTCCTTGGTAGTTCACTTGCCCCCTTAAAACAACTTTGTTGGGTCCAAAGGACATATCCACTAGGACTCCTCTGCAAAGAGGAGGGTCACAGGTCCCCTATGGGGTGGTCAGGCAGAGACGGGAGGGGTGGTAATGTAAGGGCCTCCCAGATAGCCATGGGAAGGGCCATTAGTGGGGACCCACGTCAGTCTGGATGCCCTGCAATATTTATTTGGATAGTTGTAACATTCTTCCACTGTCAGAGCAGAGTGATTATGGGCTCACGGGGGAGGGGGATGTAAGCTAGTGTGACAGAGACACAGAGACAAGGAAAGGACATGCAAGTCCAAGGCATCATCGCCTGTGGCTTTCACTGACTGTTCACTGCGTTTTGTTACCGTGGGCTCTCCCACTGATGTTTCCTTTTCCTTTTCTTTCTTTTAAAGATCCCACTCCCCTTTCTACAGGCAACGAACATGTGAATGTGCAAAGACAGCAGTGGCCGGGCCTTAACACCCCTCCACTTGGAATGCCTCGGAGGGGATATTGGGGTGGCCAGATGGGGGCCAGGGCCGGCTGTGGCCTTGGCAACACCCGACAAGCCACAGAAGTTGGGGTGCTGGGGAAAGGTGGGGCTGAGGGCACCTGACTACTGTGCTCTGTCCGGGGAACCCTGACCCAGGATCAGTTAGACTGAAATTCATCCCCGGGACCAGGAGTCACCTGCCACCAGCCATTTTCTTATCTCTGGTGCCCCTTGGGACATCAGCTTTCTGAGCTGCCAAGGGTGCTGTAGACTGAATGTCTGTATCCTTGCCCCTCTGCAAATTCCTGTGAAATGCTATCAGGAGGAGGGTCCCTGAGAGGTGACCCTCACAGAAGGTGAGCCCACAGAGGGGAGAGCCCCCCTCATGGAAGTGAGCCCACAGAGCCCTCATCCCTCTGCCCTGTGAGGACACAATCAGAAGATGGCTGTCCAGGAGCCAGGAGATGGTCTGACCTGCTGATCCTGGACGTCCCAACCTCCAGGATGGTGAGAAACAAATTTCTGTTGTTTAAGTCTGTACTATTTTTGTTATATCAGCCCGAGGAGACTATGACAGTGGGAAAACAGAGGAAACAATGAGAGAAGAAACCAGGAGCCACCTCTGCCACCGCCTGGAAAGATAGTTCACCTTGGAGTCCCCATCCACCAGAGCATCTGCTGCCCACCCCCCCCACCTTAGCACACCCATCTTCATGTGCTGGTCTAATCCCGGCAGTCCACAGGCAGTGCCTGGTGCCAGCCCCAAACTGCCTTCCAGCCTGTGTGTCCCACTCGAGTGGCAAGAAAGGCCACAGTTTTGCTTCCTCCAGTTCCCTTACTGCCAGGCCAGTGGGAGTAAGAAGGTGGGCTGCTCTGCTCCTTCCACCTGCCTCGGACTCCTTGTGATAAGGTATGTCACCTGCCATCTTGGAACCAAGAGCACCCAGAAAGCCATGAGTGTTGACCCGGACCCTGATGCTGCGCAGCCTCATGCATGGCACTGGGCCTGCCTATCCAGGAAACAGTGGCTATTGCTATGGTGTAGGATGCTGTTGGCTGGGGGTTCTTTTCCTTGCAGCCAAATACGTGCTAACTTACACAGTGAAACGTGGAGTGACTTGCTCAAGGGAAAGCACTTGCCGTTGAAAGTTACGAGCGTGACTACCTGAAATCCAGTGCGTACAGTCCACCCCTAACTGTAAAGGCAGTCTGCTGCTTCTTGAAGAACAAGCTCAGGGAGTGTGTTCATACCTGGCCTGGTGTCTCTGGATCAAGGGCCTCAGGGCAGGAAGAATGTGGGCTTTCTCCCAGGCAAATGGTTTTCCCAACAATGTAGTCCCAAAGGCAACTTCTTCAGATGCTCTAGAGCAGCAGATTGAGCCCAGCCTCCTATAAGATGGTCCTTCATCTCTGGGCCTGGACCACAGCCCCCGAAATTTCCACGGGGAGGACCCAGAGACCCAGTGTCTCTATCAACCAGCCAAAAACCTGGTGTGTTCTCAACACTAGGCCTACTAAAACGGGGAATGACTTAGTATTTTGTCAAGATTCAGGAAACGGTTTTCAACATAGCCCTTAGTAATCACCAAAGCTCAGATGAGAAACCTTGTCTTCCCCCTCACCTGTTCCTTAAACACCAATCATGCAAGAAGTGGCTTGTTCAAGCCTGCTCTGGCTTTCCTACTGTTACCCCAGGATGGCTAAGGGACAACACGACAGAAACTAAGCAAAAGCAGTACTTCCCCTATGCGCTCAGGCCCCTGGCACATACCTTTATTTACCTCCCATTCCCCTCTGCCCCGAAGGCCTGTCTCCCTGCTTCCCTTCATTTACCAGGCAGAAGCAACCTTTGAAAACTATAATAGCTGTCACTTTGCTTCAAGGCACACAATCCTAATGTTAATTAACCTCTCCTGAACACCTACTGTGTGCAAGGCCTTGTTCTAAGAGCGTGCACTTAGCGAATCATTTACTCTTCAGACAACCCGCTGATAGATCACTGCAATTATCTTCATCACCATTACCCACCTCAGGGCTCAACGCTGCACTTTCATGAAAATAAAAAGCGCTCTCTATGGATGTGTCTGCCCTCCTTGCCTGTGCCACTTGGGGATAGGGACTGGGTCTGATCCTACTTGCACGGACAAATAAATGAGGGAATGCCGGTGCTCCAGCCACCTTTGCTGTCAACATTGAGATTAAGAAGGCATGAAAATAAGTGTGTTCTGTATCTTTCATTCCCTCCACGAATGTGTCTGTTCAGGGCAGGGGCTGTGTCTGTCTGGCTCACAGGCAAATCCCTAGCACCTAGCCCAGCCTTTGGGCTCGGGACACCTGCTGATGAATGGAATCACTTATGAGCTCAGCTGTCCACTGACCCCTGCCCTGCACTGAACACAGTGATGGGGGGAACATGCAGATGGATGAGCCTGGTGCTGCAGCCCTGGGCCAACGTGTCAGCAGTGAGATGTGGGGCTCCTTACCGGGCTTAAACAACAAGTGTGTGTCCCACACCTGGAGCCTGATGTGGCCTTAGGCCCCAGGGAGGGGGCTGACCCAGCTGCACTGAGTCTCGCAGAGCAGGAATGTCAGAGCAGCAATAGGTCTTAAAATCAAGAAGTCTGCCTTCTCATCTGAGGAACAGGATCTCTGCCCAGGCTTGGGAGCCTCTTGCCGCCCTATGCACGGTCAGCCAGGAAGTGAGTGCTGGGTATGTGTTTGTGAAATGACTAACTGGTCAACAGAATGAAAGAAAATGAGGCCTCACGTTGGCTGGGTAATTTGAGGCAGACGGGTCAGATGGAAAGCAAAGTGAACCTTGATTCTGGAAACTTGAAGTTCTAGTCCTGGGTCTGCCACATCATCCCCTGAATAGGTGCCTTTCCTGTTTGGGCCAGATGGGGCCTATTTGCCCCATCTGCAAAATGGAGCAGTAGAATTAGATGGTCTTAAATGGAGGAGTTCACAGCTCTGTGGATTTGGGCGGGCAAAAGGTCAGAGCAGGATGGAGCCTGGGCTGGTGCAGACGGAGGGCCTGGTGTGCCATGTGTCACAGGTGCTCATGCTGCTGCCCAGCAGAAGCCTCTTCCTGGCCTCGGGCTTGGGCACTGGCACATGGAGGCCTTCATCTGTCGCCTCTCCCAGCCCCCATCAGACCTGACAACCACCAGTGAGCTTTCTCCAGGCCCCAGGGAACTCAGGCAGACACAGGCCAGAGAGCATCCTTGTTTTCGTCATTTCAGAATTCAAGCAAACTACAGGGTGTACCATGGAGATGATGCCACAGTATTTCCCTGATTAAAAAAAAAAAAAAAAAAGATAGGGTTCTGAGCTCCACTGTGTGACTTAAATGTCAAAATTTCTTTTTACCAGAGGAGATCCGATGACATTCTGGAAACCAAGTGTGAAATTTGATTCTGCCTCCCCAAAGAGCTGCCATTATCTCGGGTTGGTGGGGGGCAGTTCTAATGAAGCCCCTAAGGTGGGACAGAAGCGCAGCAGGCAGCGATTCTGGCCAGCGCTGGTCTTTAGTCCTGTCTAGGTCAGTGACCCTGCACACTACCTGTGCCTCTGTTGCTAACACACAAAATGCAGATAAAACTGCACCCATTCCTCACTAGTTGGTTATCAGGATAATCTATCAAGACTTTATCAATAATTTTAAACAAACAAATAACAAAAGAACAAGACTTTTGTGCTGAGAACTCTGTGTCAGGCACTCTCCTAAGCACTTGGCGTGCATTATCTCACTTGATTGTACATCAGATGAAGGAAGAAGGTATTAGGATTATGCCCATTTTAAAGACAAAAACATTGAGTATTGAGAAGGTTAAATATTTTACCCAGGGCCACAGAGCTGGTGGTACAGCTGGAATATGAAGATAGTATCCAACACTGTACTCACGACCTATACTCTGTCCTCAGGGAGTTTATAATTTAATGAGAGAACTCAGCACATGTACAAAAGGTGAACACATGAAAATGAGAATATTTTCAACTGAATAAAGCCTCCTCACAAGCTCAAGGCATTACTTCTTCCTACTGCCCCACGGGCTTACTGTGTACGTTACCTATGTAAGTATACACGGAGATGCACATAAATGTTACGTACGTTTATATGTATGTGCATGTGGTAACATCTGTTAACAGGGGCTTGTTGGTCCAAGTGAACCTTCTAATCCGGTAATTGTCATTTCCCCCATCCGTTCTTCCAAGGGGTCCGGGCCAGTTATGCCAGACAAGTTTCTCTGCTTTTGTGATGCAGATGTAGGCCCAAGGCTGAGTACCGAGGAAGCCCTGGGAGGAGGCAGCTCCAAAGGTTAAGACAATTTACATGATAATGAGCTGGGGGTGAGGAAGGAGGGAGGTCACGAGTGAGGGACGAAAAGGGAAGAAGGGGGAGAGACAGAGCAGGAGTGGAGGAGGAAGGGGAAGAAAAGTGGGGTAAGGAGAGACTGAGGGCGAGGAAGAAGAAAGAAGCCGAGGAACAGATGGAGGAAAGGGGGAGAGGAGGGGAAGAGAGGGAACCTCTTAGAGGCAGAGGAGGAGACGAAGGAGCCAGAAAAAAGGCGGGGGAGCGAGAAGGGGAAAGAGATCAAGAGAGGGAAAGCCTGTGGGGGGGGGTAGAGAGGGGTATCTGCAGAATTTGGGGGTACAGCAGCTCAAGAGAGAGAGTGGAGGTGGGGCAGACATGCGGAAGACAGAAAAGGATGTCTGAGAAGAGTGGCGGGAGTTGCCCTTTGGGCCCCTTTGCGTTTAGAGAGACTTTGGATAGAGATCAGTTTTGCCTGGTTGTGCTGCGCCTGTTGGAGTGGGTCTCTGCTCTGGACCTGAACCACACCAGTTACAGCTTCAATAGGGTTACCAGCTAGATTAAATGCGCACATATATCGCCTGCATGACCTTGGCCAAGTCACTGAGCCTCTAATTTTTTTTCACTTGCAAAGTAAGGATAACCATAGCACCCCCTGCACAGGTAGCTGTGGGATTAGGTGATGAATGTAAATCCTGTAAACTGGGCCCTGGAATTTACAGATTGGAAGCTACTATTATCAGCATGTTTAGTTCCTAAAGCCTCAGTTCTCTGATCTATCTACTTGCTGATCACTCCCGCTGGGTAGCAGGTAGTAGGTAGCCCACGAGATTGCAAGGAGACTTAACACCAGCCCAGCCCCACCTGCCGCTTTGCTGCCAAGATTTTGCCTTGTTCCTGGTCAGCTAGTTTTCTGGTCTGTGCCTTTCTGCCCCAGGAGCCTTCTCAATCCCAGGCCCCCTTCTTCCCCTCATCACCACACACCCCTCTGCTGCCCTTCCTTTCCACCCCCNTCTTCCTCCCACCCCCACACAAGCCATAGTTTCCTTAAAAACTCACTTTCATCCCTTCCTGACTCAAAATCTATCAAGGGCTGCCTGCTGCCAATAAGATAAAATCCAAACTCCTCGGTGCACCTTCCAAGGCCTCCTGCATCTGGACCTAACTGCACCTTCTAACTCTCCCACACCTTGCGGTATCCTAACCTCTGTTCTGGCCACTGGCTTCCCCCGTCCATCAGATCTGTTTTGGTCGCTATCAACCCACTGCCTTTACTCTTGTTCTTCCTGCTGCTTCAAGTCCCTTTCCTTACCCACATCAGTCCCTGTCAAGCCACACCCCTGCTTCAAGGTCTGGGCCACCCTCTCTTCCCTGAGAGGCTCTCCCTGACCTCCCACACCTCATGATGGCCCAGCCATTCAGCTTGTGAACCCTGTCTTCCCAACGAGATCAATTCCTTAAAGGTTCTGTCTACATGCCTCCAAATCCTTTAGCACAAAGCCTACCCATACTACATGCCCAGTCAACATCTGTTCATTCAGTGATGAATTACAGGTACTTCTCTTTTTTCTCTGACAACTGAGAAAGTTAGAAATATCATTCTACTCAAGGGATTGTTTTGAAGACCTACAATATTCTGAGCACTGTGCATGTTTGTTTGGGTGAGGAGGGGACCGAAAGATGAATGACACAAGTCTTGTGCAGAAGGACCTGAAATTATGATGGATTTCTTATTCTAGGCCCTCCTCATGGGCTTTATGAGTTCCAGAGCCCCCTGAAATGACATGCACTATTTCCCAGATATGTGCATGGGACAGAGAAGAAGGCTCACTGCTTTCATTAGCTGCTCGAATGGGTTTTTAACACCCTAGAGAGCAAGGGTCGTGGCTCTAAGGAAACAGTAGCACAACCAATTTTCATACTAGTGGATGAGTAAATGCTCAATGGAGAGAAAGCCTTGAGCTGAGTTTCACTGTCAAGGGGAAGGAAGAGAAAGCTTTCTTAGAAGAGAAGGGAGCTAAGCTGGTTCTCACTCAACAGGAGGAATTCCAGAAGGAAGAGAAGGGGAGAAGGGCACTGGGAGCAGAGGGTATGGCCTAAGACAAGGCCTGGAAGCATGGGAGCATGTGGTGTCTTTGGGGAGGGCGTCTGTGGTCTGGTGTGGCTGGGGCATGGGGCGTAGAAGCCCCAGACTGATGTAGGGGATCGCTGCTGCTTGCCCCAGGGAGAGGCTCTTTCAGGAGTGGGCTCATGCAGTCATATGGCCCGAGGTGTAGCCCCACGACAGAGAGGCTGAAAGAGAAACCAGTCACTCCTCCCTCCACTGGGGCGGCCAGGGCAGGTGGTGAACCAGCTGCCAAGAGAAGTCAGGGACACCTGTCCTAATGAGGTACAGCAAGGAAGCTTCTAGATACTTCTTTGTATGGAGAGTGCAAAGCATGGAGAGTGCAAAGCTGGCTGGCCCAAGGAAGCTCTGGATGTGGGGCTGTCTTCCTCCAGATAATCCCAGATGGGTTGGGGGAGGAGGGTCGAGGTGGGGAAGGCAAGAGACGGAAGGAGGTCCTTAGAGGCCAAAATACAAATCTGGGTCTGTTCTGCATTGGGCAGTCCTCACAATTTCCAAACAGCAGATCCTCCAGGTGGGCAGCCCCTGGGGTCCTGAGAGGGGAAAGAGATTGGAGACCCAGCATCTGGGGTCAGGGCATCTGGGCACCACCAACTGGCTGGCTGTAGGTAGACCTGACTGGAAGATTCCAATACCCCAGGGCCCTGCCGCTGGTGCAGTTCAGGCTTTCTCTCTTCCAACATGCCAGGCTCACTCACTTCCAACATGCCAGGCTCACTCGTCTGTCAGGACCTTCGTGCTTGTTTGGAGCCTTTGTCCCCTTCTGCTCCCATGGCTGGCTCCTTCTCCTAGCCAAGTTTCATCACAAATGTCCCTTCCAGGTCCAGGGGAAACTTTGTCTGAAGTAGCTGCCCCCACACCCCCACTCAGATTACTGTAAAGGGAGCCCTGCACTCAGCTTCCCAGACTGCAAATCCAGGCCAGCATGCTTCCAGAAAACACCTTCTCCAGCTGCCTGGCTCACTTTGGCCTGAGTCTTGGGTCAGCTTTCTTTTCTGCCCCTCACAGGTGAAATAACAAAGGGAGAAGGTGCCCACAGGCCTGGAGGCCTTTGTCAGCCAGGAGGATTGTGCCCAAGGAGCCCGAGCTGCCCTAGGGAGGGGCCAGGCACCTGCCATGGTGCCACCTGCTGTAACAGGACTGGGCTCCAACCCTACCGTGTCCAGTGGACTCTCCAGGGCATCCCCCACTCTGTTCCTGCTCTCCCTGTGCATTGCACCTTCCCTGCCCTCCTCCGTGAGGACTGTCTTGTCTTGCATCACAGAGGTGACAAGGCCCCAGAGTTCCCGGCGTAGACCTTGATGAATCATATTCCTATCAATTCCCAAGCAATCAGCTCTCTGTTCAGGTTAATAAAATGGAGACCAAAAAAATCCCACAGGAAGAAGTAGTGCTTTCCAAACTGAAGGAGAAAAGCATTCCCAAATCATAATGACTTTTCTGGGTTTTAATCAGAGGAGGGGAGACTTGGAGAAGGAAATGCTGGCTGGGAGGTGGGCATGGGAGTGAACGTGCATACCCCTGGGTGATCCCACAGGCTGTGTGTGTGGGCGCGTGTGATCGTGGAGGGCGTGTGCCGGGACACACGTGCCTTCTGTCATGTAGCGGTCGTCTAGTTAACGGAGATTCAGGCACCTTGCTCTCTCTTTGGCCAAAAGGCCTGTGGCCTGTCCTTGCCTAAAGATCACAGTCGGCCTTTCCTGCTCTGGGCTTTAATGCCTGAGTTAATGAAAATGAGTTAACATATATAACATGCTTAGCACAGCCCCTGGCAGCTAGGAGGTGCTCCATAAGCGAGAGCTCTCCATTACCACTGTGGCCAGTGTTACCAAAATGGATGGAGCCCGGTTGCCATGTTGGCTAATTCTGACGCTCTGAGTAGATGCCAGCCGGCTGTTAGGTTTCTTGGGGCACTGCCCCCTCTGTGCTCATTCCTGAATCCCTGGCGGCCAGCACAGTGCCCCACTGTCTCCAAGTCGTCAGTTAATGCTTCATGGAAGTAAGACTGAAGAGCTAACTAGCAGTGCGCTCTTTCCACAGGCCCCAGCTCTATGACTGAAAGCAAAGCCAGTTCCCCAGGCGGGAGGTGCTTCCTCTGCAGAACCACTGCTTGACTTGGCCCCCCAGAGGACCAGGGGGCCCGCGCCAGGCTTCCCTGTCCCAGGCTGGCCTCCAACACGCCCTGGGTCACCAAATACCCCTGTGGAGGAGGAGCGAGTGCCTGAGCTGGGATGACTCTGCCCCACGGAACTAGAAGTTTGTGCATGAATTATTGAATTTTACATGTAAAGCTGTCGGCCACAGACTCTTTACCAGACAAGGACAGTTTTCGTCTGTGAGGGAGATGATTTTTAGCAAAGACAGGATATGTACAGAGCACACTCCTGAATCCCACAGTAATCAGAGATTAATTCTCTCCATCCAGAGGCTCCAGCACAGGGCCCAGGTGCTCAAAGACCTCCCCGCCTGCTCCTCTCCTCCACCCTCCAGGACACAGGGAAAGGATTGCTGGGATCCACAATCCCACCACAGAACAAAGAGCCACTCCTGGACAGAATTCTCTTAAGGCTGTTTTCCTTCTTTCCCTTCCCCTCTTTTATTTAGCTTTGCCAAGTGTAGCTGTTTATGGTTCAGTCTTAAAGTTCATGCAAATGTTTGCAGATAAGAGGCTTTTATGCACGTATTCCAGTCACCATTTATCAGACACCTGGAAAGTCAATGAAAACAGCCCCTTGTATGTAAGCACTGAATCACTAAACTGTACACCTGAAACTAATAGTACAGTGTATGTTAACTAAAAAGTTCAGGAAAAAAAAAAAACAATCCCTATTTCAGGATGTCAACTTCCTACAGGAAGGAGAGTCCCTTAGCTCCTCAGACTCACCTGGAAGAATAAGGTGTGAAGGAGGAAAGAAGCAATTCGAATGGCTGCCCCCAACTCCGAGAAGGCAAGCACAGTGCTCCTAAGGAGGCGAGACGGCGCTCAGGTCGTGATTGTGTGGTCTGAGAAATGCTTTATTTGTTCAAGTTCATTGCCCAAGGGCAAGTACTTATACTATGTTGTGTGTTGTAGGAGGTCCAGTTTAGGACAGTCACCAACCCTTTGTCATGTGCAAAGTAAACAAATTCTGTGACTGCTGTCTTTGCCGGCGACTTTGGGAGGTGTGCCCATCACCCAGGCCCCCGTTTGCCCGCATTTGCCAGGCTGGCTGACACACTGGCTCAGGCTGGTGACTAGCTTTCTCTATCACACACAGCAGTCTCTTCCTGTTCCTGGGAGGCAGCCGACGTTGTAAAGTGCACGCGCCCCCTCCCTGCAGGGGCCGTGGGCCCAGTGGCCTACCTTTCTCTCCTTGTCACCATATTCGATGCCCAAAGTGTCCATGGCCCGGACGATGGCTGCCAGGGACTGGATGGTGTTGCTGTAGACAACAGGCTTGTACTGTTTCACGTCTTCTCCAGAGAAGCCATCTTCATGGATGATCCTGGAGAGAAACCACACAAGCCACATCTGATGAGTGCATTGTCCTCACTCGGCATCAAGAACACCAGGCACATAAAGCCCCCCGGAGGCCAGCCTCCTGGCTTAGCTAGCCGAGGACTGGGTCCAATCCGAATGGTGAATTCCTGAACTGCTGCATCAGTACCATAAAATCTGAAGGAAAAGCCTACCCGAATTACTGAAATTAAGGTGAAATAGAGTAGTGGCAAAAAGGAATGCAGTGTCTTTACACTTCCTATTTATAGTGAAAGAAATAGTAGCTGACAAAGTGCTGATAATACTGGAAAAGTGCGTAGAACAGGAGGGGCACACACAAAGAACTCAATAAATGTTAGCTATTAGTATTTTTAGGCAAAGCTCAGGGTCTTCACTTAATTTTCCACTTATAAGTACATTGACAATGGGGCACCTGGGTGGCTGGGTCGGTTAAGCGTCCGACTTCAGCTTGGGTCGTGATCTCACGGTTCGTGAGTTTGAGCCCCGTGTCAGGCTCTGTGCTGACAGCTCAGAGCCTGGAGCCTGCTTCGGATTCTGTGTCTCCCTCTCTCTCTGCCCCTCCCCTGCTCGTGCTCCATCTCTTTCTCTCAAAAATAAATATCTCAAAAAATAAATAAATATTTTTAAAAAATAAAAAAATAAAAGAAGTACATTGATGAAGACCCCGGCAAGAAGCCTGCAAATGAATTTTTTCTTCTGCAGAGAACTCACAGTGCTTGAAGGAAAGAGGACTCACTTAAATGAACCATCGTCATCTGTGACACAGGAAAACCAACAGAAAGAGGGTGCCTCCTCTTCCATGCTTGGCTGGGATTGGACTACCATGTCACCCTTATTCTGGTGGTTCTGAATAGTGACATGGAGGACACAAAGGTGACATCACAGTTCTCAGAGGCCACGTGACACTCTCTGCTCTCCTGTTCTCAGGTTCCTCTGAGGTCAAGGTTAAGGCTAGACATGCCCTAATGACCCTTCTCCCTGCAGATAGCAGCTGCTCAGTATGTGCTCACTGCTGACCAGGTTCCCGGTAGGGGAAGAAGCGGAGAAGAGGAGATGAAACCAAAACTTTGCAAGAGCTCTCTCATAGCTCCTCCCCGAAGAAAATAGTGTAAACTCTTCTCTGGTCACATTTCCCAGGTCACAATTGAATGCTACTGATGGTATGTACCTACATCAACATGAGAGCTGAGACCTCCACATCACCACGGCACCTTTCTGTTCCTTCATTACCTTCAGTACAGAAGAAAATCGCTAACAATTCTTTTTTTTAAAAAAACAGTTTTACTGAGATATAATTCACACACCATTGGATCCACCCATTTAAAATGTGCAAGTCAGCGTTTTTTGTATATTCGCATGGTTGAGCAATGATCACTACAATCTAATTTTTGTCCCCCACAAAAAGATACTCTATTAGTACCTATTAGTATTTGCCCCCCACCTCCCACCTCACAGTAAGCAATCACTAATCTGCTCTCTGTTTCTATAGATTTGCCTATTCTGGACATATCATATAAATTCTGGACATATCATATATATGGAATCATATAATACGTGGTCTTTTGTGATGAGTTTCCTTCATTTGGCATAATGTTTTCAAGATTCATCATGGTATAGCATTTTTCAGTACTTCTTTTTCTTTTTTCTTTTTTTTAAGTAGGCTTCACACTCAGTGTGGAGCCCACCGCAGGACTTGAACTCACGACCCTGAGATCAAGAACTGAGCTGAGATTAAGAGTAAGATGTTCAACTGACTGAGCCACCCAGGCGTCTGGGGGCTTCATTTCTTTATATTGCCCAATTATATTCCATTGCATGGATACATCACATTTTATTTATCCATCCATCACTTGACGGACACTAACAGTTCCTGTTGTAAACCGACTTGATACTGGGTTGTGAGTCTCTATCCTGGGTTTCCCTAAGAGGCTGATCAGAATGACCCTTGTGACTTTTCATGGACTTTTATTAACCCTAAATCCATTTCTGGACAAGCGTCTGGAGGGACTGTACACCCAGTCTGGATCATTGAAGCACCACAGAGCGATCTTAAAGGAAATTGCCAGTTCCCACTGCAAACAAGCAGACAATTGGACAGAATACACGAAGCAAGTAGTTTCAGACACTGGAGAATAAGTAGCACAGGACTATGATCCAGGAGGCAGGGGAAACAAGTATGGTGAACCCATAACTGCCTCGGCTTTCCACCTGGAGGCATTCACCGCCTCTTCGCGCAGGGACAGAGAAGCCAGAAGAGCACAGTGGTCTTCCTAAGTTGATGAGACAATGATCAAAGTTCAGGAAGCCTGAGGTGGCTGGAATCTGAGGCGCAGACTACCAGGAAGAGAAATCCATAGAGAGGGATGAAGCTCTAGATAGAAGAATAGGGGTCTCCCGAGTCTTTGGCTGAAGAGGGAGAGATTGCAAGGGCTCAGCAAGGAATAGGCATTAGGGAGCTTATAAGATGAACACTTCCCAAAGCTCACTCAAGGCTGGGAGATGTGGGAGTTCTGACCAGGCAGAGTGGAGAGTCCTTGTTGAACAGCAAGCTAGCTGCTGTCACTCAGCAGAGACCCTAGAAGGCTCGTGCCATAGCAGTAGGTCCAAACCAGCTCTGGAGTAAAAGCTACTTTAGACCCGCCCTGACAAAGCTTAAAAATTAGCCCCCCAAAAATCAAGCTGACCCACGAGTAACTTAATTTCCTGATAGAATAAAGTCCAACATTCTTTAAATCAGGACAACAACGTCGGACACTTAACAATATAATCTTTTTAATGTCCAACACCCAATACAAAATTCCTGGCTATGCAAAGAAGTGAAGTGTGATGCACAACCAGGAAAAAAATCAATCAATAGGAGCAGTCTCCAAGGTGACAGAGGTGATGGAATTAACAATGACTTTAAAAACACCTACATAAAATATTTTCGAGAAATTAAAGGAAAACATGAACATAATGAGTGGAGAAATGGAAGATATGAAACAGAACAGCATGGAACGTCTAGAGGCGGAAATATAATATTTGAGATAAAAATTTCACAGTATGCAATTAGCTCATAGAAGATTAGTGGCCTCGAACAATCAGCGATGGAAACTATCCAAACTGAAGCAAAGAGAGGAAAAAGGCTAAAAAAAACCCCCAAACAAGCCTGTATTGTGTTATTTGTAACATATGGAAAAGTAAAACTTATGCAGCAACAGCACAAAGGATAGGAGGGATAAAATGGAGACGCACTGTTGAGAAATTCTTATACATGATGCACATAAAAATAAAGATGGTAAGTTAGGACACATGTTGTAAACTTTAGGACAACTGGAAAGCTGTATAGAAAGGCCAGCTGTTACCGAGGCTCCATGACCAGACTCCCCTCAGAGGGTGGTGGGACGTGCTGGGTGACCTGAGAGGTGCAGCTGGGGTTTGCCAGTCCCCGGGACACTGTCTCTGAAGTCAGTGTGGTGAGTTTCTCATGCTTCATCTTGGACCAGCAGGCCTTCCCACTCTCCTGGGAATACTCTCTAGACTCTTGGCTGCCTTCGGGATTTCCCCACACTAGGAGCTACCATTTTCCACACCCACGAGTACCAGTCCTTATGCCCCCTAATAAGGCAAGAAGTAGGTTTTTTCTTCTATCTGTTTGACAAAGACGAAGGGAGCCTGAGACAGATTAAGTAACTGGCCTAACGTCTTCTCAGCCCAGGAGTGGAGTCCAGATCTGCCAGGGCACTCTCCTACCACACACCTCAGTCCTCCAGCTGGACTGGGCCGAAAACTGCCGCGAAGGTCTCAGCCTGGAGCCTGGGGTGGCCCGAGACAAAGAAGCTTCGCGAAGGGCTTGCAGAAATGAGGCCATGCTGGGAAAAGCTGCTCCAGTCACGATCCTGAGTTCCATAACTTGTACAAACTGGCTTCTGTTAGCTTAAAGTTGGGCTTCCTGTCTCAGGGCAGGATTTTATATTGCCCTCTACCTTCCACATAGTAAGTGCTAACACTAGAAAAGTTGGGCCATATAAAATAACACCAAAAAAAAAAAAATTATCAGTAATCCCACCACTCAGGGAAAGACGCTGAAGTTTTTAGTGTCCACCCTTCATCTTCTCCACCCATCCTCCCCACCCCAGCATTGATTGGAGTTGTGTCCTTACAAGTAGCATTTAAGGCCCCTTTATTTTCTATCTCCTCATCTCATTCCAGAGACGCAGAACAGTGGTTAGTCTAAGGAGTCAGACAGGTGAGAGGACACCAGCTCTATCCCTGATGAACTGGTTGTCACTGGTAAAGGACTTCACCCCTCAGGTCTTGGGTTTCTCATCTTCAAGGAGCTGTTGTGAGGAATAAATGGAAAGTGCCAAACATATATAAGTATATAATAACTGGTAGCTATTAGTAATACATATCCTCATTCTACAGTCAAAATCCCCCAAACAGAATTTTCCTTTGTCAGCGGTATAAAAGTAACAATAGCAGTTGCTGTTTGAGGGTTTACTCTCTGTGTGAAGGGCTTCACATGTTCCCTCTCATTTAATCTCCAAAATGATCCTGGGATATTAAAAACTATCATCACCTCTTTACAGATGAGAAAGAGAGATGGAACCACTTACCTGAGGTCACACAGCCAGGAGGTGTCAAAGTGGCATTCGACACCCTCCTTGTGACCCCCAGGCAGACACACAGAGGCAGAGATGCTGCTTCTGCCCTGGATCCCTGGATCCAGGTTCCAGGAGGGTCCAGAGGTTTCACATACATAGTGAGTATCAGAACACATCCTATAATATCATCCCAAGGAGTGTGGGGCAAGGAAAGGAGGAATCTGGTCAGGGGCTGGAGAGGCAGCCTAGGGGAGTCTGAGGTCTGAGTTCTGGAGGAGGGTTTGGAAAGCAGGAGTGAGGCTGCATGAGACACCTTAGCAATAGTCAGTGGCATCCCTCGCATCATACTGCAATAGTCCTATAAACTGATCTTCATCCAAGTGCAGAATCAAGTCCCAGAGACATCAATCATTTGAGCCACTGGATCAAGCCATGCCTGAAGCTAACCCTATCTCTACACTTTTGAGTGACAGGGGCCAAAGAACTCTCTCTTATTTTTGCCTAAGCTAATTTGGCTTGGGTTTCTGTCACTTGTAACTAATAGAATCATGACTAAAACATGTTTTGCACCTTGATAATAACAATAATCAGAGATCATCTCCTAGTAAACTTGTTTATTAACTTTCTGTCTTTAACACCAGCCTGTCAGCCCCTGAAGGCCAGGTACCACATCTCGTCTGTCTCAGTTCCTCTTCTGCATATTATTTGGCACAGGACTGCGCTCTGGGCAGTACTCAGAGAAAGTGGGACATAACTATGGGAGTCTGGAGTAGACAGAGGTATAAGATCTCCCCCTCTCGAAGGAGCTCACTAAAGGGGGCAGGTGTGTGTGTGTGTGTGTGTGTGTGTGTGTGTGCACGCGCTAGGGTGGGAATCCACCAGGTCTCCTATGCCTGCAGAGTCAGGGTAGCAAAGGGAAGCCAAGCTAGATGCTTCAAACTCAGGGACTCTGAGGGGTGGACCAAGCTCCCAACCCAGAAGAAATGGGGAGCAGGCAAGGGCTGACACTGCAGCCCTGAGTGTTTCATTTTGGACAGGGGCCACCAGTCAAGACTCTGGAAACCTGGCAACACAGCTGAGGGAGGCGATCTCAAGTGCAGATGTGGGGAGGGTGGCACCCGAACCCACCCAAACAGGTCTGAGCTTTCTGGGAGGAGGCAAACAAAGAGGGACCCTCGGCCTCCCCTGCCTCAGCTCCTCCTCCTTACTGCCTTAGGGACCTTGCAGGAGGCCTGGACCTGGGCTCTCTTTGTTCTCTGCTTCCCCTCTCTGCACAGGACCACACTCAGCTGCAGTGAGTCTCCCTGGGCACAGTGGCCTTATATGGTCACAGAAGCACAGGCTCAGGAGCTGGGAAGGACCCTGGAGGATCATCTGGCCCGGCAGCCACTCTCCTTCTCTGAATCACAGATGCCTCTGAGATTGTGGCAAATGCCCCATGCACACAGTGTTACCCCCATTTCTGGAGGTTCAGGAACTCAGGGGCCCTAAGCTGCTGGAACACGATTTTTCACGCCATCTGCAGGCTGGATCAAATGCTCCTCCGCTCCCCTTTCTCAGCACCCTCTCCCCTGCACTGGAACTGTCTCTCTATCCTCCACTATAGTCCCTTCAGGGATCTAGATTTAAGGGGGTGCTATGGGAGCCAGCCTCAAGCTGTGGGGCTGGGCAATCTCTTTAACAGCCCACTGCTGCAGCTCTGCAGCCTTCCACGGAGACGGACCTGGTAATGCTAACTCTCCTCACCAGTCGTGGTATGTAAGGCCAAGAGCCGGGCATCGAAAGCACTCAGTGGGCCCCAGTTATTATTATTGTTGTTGTATCTGGTGAGCAGGGCAGGGGGTGCCGTTGGCTGGCTGTGCCATGTCTGTCCTCTTTGGGAGAGGATGTGACCCGGGGCCACAGGGCAGGGAGGCCAGCAAGCCAGGCAAACCACAGAAGGGAAGGCAGAGCAGGGAGGGGGCCGCTCTTGGCACTTGAGCAGAGCATCTTCCCGTTTCCTAGCGAACATCCCAGGGGCAGCAGTGGGCTGAAAAGCTGGACGTTCTGACTTGGGTGCTGCCTCGTGCTGTCACACCATGTGTTTCTGATCACAGCTGGAGATCCACACGCTGACTGTCCAGGTTAGTCAGCGCTGGGCGCCTCACTGGGGTGAACTTGAGAACGACCGTTCTCAAGCCTCAGGGAGATCTGATCAGCAACGGGGCCATGTCCTGGAGCCACCCCTCTGCCAAGCACTGGTGGGAAAGGGGAGCCCTGGATTCACAGCACACATTTTCAATCCTACAGTGAACGGTGAGATGCCAGTGATTTAATGGCTCGCACACCAGCAATTAGGGACCCCACAGAACCCATCGGAGAGCCTGGGGCCTGAACAGGACTGTTACGTGAAAACACCAGTCAGAGTACAGTGTGTGTCCTGCACAGCCATTTTTCTAAAACTACATTTGCGTGTGATGGCGTTGGTAGGAGGTGAGTTGGTGGAGGGAGAAGGGAGAAGGGAGAAGGGGAGAATGCTTAACAAAATATCATCAATAATCACTTTTGGGTGGTGGCATGCATTGATTTTTTTTTTTTTATTCTATTTGTGTTTGCTTTGTCTCATTAAAAAAATGTGCATTTGGTATTTTTAGAACAACACATCATTTTCAGTGGGACACAGACACTGTGTTTAGCAGGGGGGCCCTTAGGAGAGAGGACTGGAATAAAAAAGGGGTAGAATCACTAATGGATAGGAAGTGCCTGACATGTTTCACTTGGGTTCAGCCTGACGCAAGATCTTAACAGACTTTGAAGCTGTGAGGCCTGGTCCCTGCCTCCCTGGGGCTCTCCTTCTGGAAGATAAGGCAAGTGTTAAGAACACCAATGCGTAGGGGCACCTGGGTGGCTCAGTCAGCTAAGCGTCCAACTTCAGCTCAGGTCATGATTTCATGATTCATGGGCTCGAGCCCCACGTTGGGCTCTGTGCTGACAGCTCAGAGCCTGGAGCCTGTCTTTGGATTCTGTGTCTACCTCTCTCTCTGACCCTCCCCTGCTCATGCTGTCTCTCTCTCTCTCTCAGAAATTTAAAAAAAAAAAAATTAAAAAAAAAAAAGAACACTAAGGCTAATGGTATAAAGTGTTATCTGCCAAGGGCCAACTGAGGGGTTTGTGTGTCAGACATTTTGGCCACCTCCCAATAGACATTCCCTTACCACCAAGGTGAGTTCCTTTCCCTGCCTCCCTTGTAGCTAAGAGTGACCATGTGACCCCATTCAAGTAAGTTGAAGGGGGTTTGGCTAGAAATGTCTCTTAGAAATGGTTTTCCTTCTGGTCCAAAGAGAGAGGGTTTTTTTTTTGTTTTTGATTTTTTGAGCATATATTTATTATTGAGAGACAGAACGTGAGTGGAGGAGGGGCAGAGAGAGAGAGGAAGGCACAGAATCCGAAGCAGGCTCGAGGCTCCGAGCGGTCAGCACAGAGCTTGATGTGGGGCTCAAACCCAGGAACCGTGAGATCATGACCTGAGCTAAAGTTGGATGCTTAACCCACTGAGCCACCCAGGCGCCCCTCCCCCCACCAAGAGAGAGGTTTTTGAGGGCAGCTCTCCTGCCTCCCTAGTGTACTACTTCCCCGACCCTGGCTGTCCCTCCACCCGCCACACCCTGGCTTCCTGCCTTTGTATGTAGTTGTGTGAGAAAGTACAAACTGGTACCATGGTGGCCATCTTGTGACCATGAGGTTAAATGCCACCACTCTGAGGATGGGAGGTCACAGGGGCTTAGGGGGTTCCCAGTGATGCCCACTGACTGCCAGATCAACCCCGGGGCCATCTGATAACAAAAGTAGATGGTGCTCCTCCCAGGATGCCCTCTGCCCAGGACAGGGAAATGGTCCTTCCTGGAACCGACATAGAAAAAGTCATTTTCCAGGTGGGAAACTGTAACGTAGAGAGAAGACTTGCTACAGGCATATGGTTAGCTAGTGGCGGAGTAGGGACAAAATGCCCAGAGGCCTTTCTGTTGTGCCACAGGCCTCTGACTTCCCCTAGTGCTGCCCCGAGGCAGGGGAGCTGAGGGGTCATACCCGGTGAGAAAAACATCTATCGTTTGCAAAACAGAAAGGCTTGTTTTCCCTTCATCTTTAAATCTCTAGTTCCCATAATTTGGAGGCTCCTTTGAGGGTGTTCTGTAAGCATCCTTGGGCATTCACTCATTCACTCATTCCCTAATTCACTTCTCATGTACTTTTCTGGTACCTCCTGTATACCAGGCACTGTGGCGGGTGCTGGGGAGACAAACATGAACTGACAGACACAGTTCCTGCCCTCATGGAGCCTGAATTCTATTGCAGAAGGCAGATATTGAATAAGTAATTTCACAAATGATTAACTAAATTATAACTGGAGTCAGCACGACCAGGAATTAAAATACCCCCGGAAAGAGATCCTAGAGGACGACCTCCAGCATGGGCTCAGGGAGCAGCACGGAGAGTCGGGCACAGACAGGGACGGACACAGGCCTCCACACAGGGGGACGGCCCGCGCCAAGCTGGTACTCCGGAGAGCCACTTCTCTGCATGGTCCTCTGTGTGTCTTCCGGAGGCCCAGGCAGGCACAGGGACGGGGTGGGGAATGTCCCAAAGGAACAGAAGGCACTTCCTGGGCTGGCAGGTGGGACTGGAGCCAGAGATCCCAGTCAGGAGGGCTGCTCTGGATGTGGCGTTGGCGGAGGCCTGATGCTTCCTCCCGAGGGAGGGCTCCACCCAACCTCCTGGAAAAAGTAGAAACCATAAGCCAAGCCGATGTGGGAAATGTCACAAACACCGGCCAGGCTAAGGGTGCTGGCGGGAATAGCAGAGCAACGTGAGGCGGGCACAGCCGCCGGGGGGCACCCCAGGGAACAGGCAGAGGGGGGCGCTGCTGAAGGCCCTACTCTTCTTTCCCCTTTGGTGCTTCCACCGACAGTCAGATTTACTTCCACTTGACAAAGTGTCGAAGTGTCGTGCCCAGGGGGGTTTGACCCGTAGGAAAGACCCTGGCTCCTGATTCTGTGATGCCACCAAGAGTGAGGTCGGCAGAGCAGTCAACAGTGGTCCAGAAGGAACNCCCATTCCTCCCAGGACACCCTCCTTCCCTCCCTCCCTCCCTCCCTTCCTTCCTTCTGCAATATCTAATGAGCACCCATTAGGAGCTGAACACACCCTGACTGTCCTAGTCACTAACAGTATGGACTGTGGGCAGGTTCCCAATCTTTGTGGGCCCAGATCTCTTCTCTGTAAATGGGGATAATGACTCTGTTCCTCATAGGCTGTCAGCAGCAGTATTAAAGAACATGTGGGGAGGACATGGCACACAGTCAGGCCCATTAGTTGCCAGCTGCCGATATTATTTAAAAGTCACAGACCGACTGGTGCTAAAGCAGGGCTAAGCCTCTAGTCTTCTCTCTCGGGACATGGGCCCCCCTCCTACCCAGTGTAGCAGGGTCTTGACCAGAGGGTACTCATGCTACATGTAGGGCTAAGGTACAACTGAACACAGAGGTAAGATGTGTGTGTTTTACAAAGTAATTATTCTGAGACCCTCATTTCTGGTTTCCCAGAGTTCTGGGAGAGCAGAGTCACTGGGACCCAGAGGCCCTGATGGGAGGTCAGAAGCTTTGCTCTTGTCTAAGCATAAAGGGTGCTTCCTTGATTGTCTCCTGAAGGTGACTGCTTCCTCTTCCGCACCTGCTCATCCACACAACTGACTACTACATGTCAGGTGCCGTTTGTACAGCACCCGGCAGACACTGGTGAGCAGGACAGACATAGCCCTTGACTTCATAGGACTCACAGTCTAGTTGGGGAAGACAGAGAATAAAGAAGTAAATAAGTAAATATTCTAGAGTGATGAACACAATAAGGGTAGGGTGGAGGTGGTGGTGGGGGAGTGGAGTTAGGAGCCAGGAAAGGAGGTGGCATGGGAAAATGAGGCCTGATTGATGAGGACTGGACCTTGTATATATGTGAGGAAGAACATTTCAAGTAGCATGAACAGCAAATGCAAAGGCCCTGGGGCACCCTGTGTGTTAGCAGAATGGTAAAGAACCAGAGGGGCTAGAATGACGTAAGTTGAGGGAGAGTGGACGAGGAGGTCAGAGAGGGCAGCAGGGAGCTGATCGTGTAGGGCTAAGGTACAACTTACAGTTTATCATAATACACGTGAAGACAAACAGCAACCTATTAAACTAAAAAATGTGTCCCCCACAAACCATTATGATTTCCACCATTGATTCTGTTCTAACTGTGGATCGCTTTCAAATCGCAGCTTTTCGTCCTCTTTCCCTGACTTCTGCAGCTAGGACCGAAAGGCCTGTTGTCAGAACACTTAGGGATTCTAACTTACACAGCTAAGCAAAAAAGAGTAAGAAAAAAAATCAGCCATCATCCCACCACCTGGAGGAAGCACGGTCTACATGTCAGCGTATGTTTCGGCCCTTGTATCTGGGAGCCCAAATGTGTACGGTCTTCCCTGAAACGGAACCACGTCGCGGGCCTCTGTATCACCCGGGGGTTGTGGCCGGCTGCCTGGTGTCCCATCACCGGAGTGGGGCCTGAGCCACCCAACCGCGCGGCCATCAGCGGGACGCTCAGGCTGCTTGTGGATGGGAGCTCTTCCCAGCCTCAACGTCAGCTCTTGGGGACGCTGCCTGACCGCGAGCGAGTTTCTCCTAATTAAGGCAGAACGCTACAAATCCGGATGGAACAAGCCAGAGGCTGGGTGACCCTCGGCCTTGCGGGCTGGGCTCGAGTGAAGCATGTGAGCACAAATGGGATCTTTCAGCTATTTGAAAAGAGAAGAGAGCTCCAACTTACAGCCCAGCTATTTAACTGTGGGGTGACGCTGTATATGAGAAAAATTATTTTTAAAAAACGGGTAAGATCCCTTAGCAATTAATACTATGTTTAAAGCTTGATATTCTAAGAATAACGTAGAATAGAGGGGTATTTAAAACAATAGTATTGAATCGGTCCCCCAGGGGAGTGACTGGTACAAAACAAGGGATATGTCCTGTTGACAGTGACTTGCAGAAATCTGTTATAAAGATGCCATTTTTAATAAGGGGTAACTCGGGCCAGAAGCAATGAGGTCAGCTGCCAATTGTCACCAGACGGAGCCAGGGGCAAGGCCGGGACTCGTTGTGACTCCAGTACAGAGCCTCTGCTGCCATTATCTGGAAAACAACGTGGACCTTGCCCTTTCCCAAGTGCAGCGGTTGGGGCGGGGAGGGAGGGTGCCGCATGCCAGCTCTCATTCCATGGGGTGTGATGCTCAGAGCACTGCTTTCTAGAGCTCTGTTCCTCTTTCTCTTCAAGGCAGCGTGGCTGGTCTGAATCCTGGGACCCTGGCCTTGGATTAGACACTTACGTTGTTGTCTTGGACTTGGGGGCAAAAGGCCCAGGTTTTTATGCAGTTTGGCCTCTAACAAGCATCACAGCCCCAGGTGAAGTGGGGGAATAGAGGTCCCCAGAGAGCCGGGGACTGTGACCCACTTTTCTCAGCGCCATCGCCTTGACCTGGGGCTCCACTTTGGTGTTAGAGGAAGTCCTCTGAGGGAGCTCTGCCGGCCTCCTCTGCAGGTGCCCTTGGCCTCCAATCCACCCCCAGACTCTAGCTTCTGGTCCTCCCAATGCCAGGGTTTTTTAGGAAATGCTGCCATTTCCTGTGACAGCTTACACCCCAGTTTCGTTACTCGGGAGACCGGAGAGTCTGGCCTTGGCCCTACCAGTGACCAGCCACAGTGAGCCTAGACAAGTCCTATGTGTGTTGCCCTGGCTTTGAACCTGGGTTGTGTCAGCTCCCTGCGGTCACCCTGCTTTACTCAGGTCAACCAAGTTCCACGGTCATATCTATGCCTTTGCCAAATGCAATCTTTTGGGAATATAACAGCTCATAAAACATGGGTACAAAAAATCAAAGGGGCTCTTGATGGACAAAAGACTGGGCAGCTCTGAAACAGAGAGCTGCATGCCTCGCTAAATTCAAGCTCTGCTCAAATGTCACCTCCTCAGACTACTCTGGCTCAAACAGACTCCTCCCTCTCTCATTCCTTGTCTTTCCCCCGCCTAATTTTCCCTTGTAACATGCAGCACTTCCTGATGTATATATTTACCTGTATACAGTCTCCCCACATACCAATGGGCTTTATGAGGGCAAGGACCTTGCCGGTCTCGTTCACGGACCACAGCGCCCCAAGAAGTGCCTAGACATCGTGAATGATCAATAAATGTTGGCTGAATGGCTGGATGAAACAGGCAATTGCTTAGGACCTCTTCAGCTCTAAAATGGCGGCTCTACACACAACTCCTTCCTGCAAAGCTGGGTGGCCTCAAAATTGTGGGCCAGGACGAATGTGCTCCCTAACCCACCACCACCACCTCAGCCCCTGGCTGCCAATCCTATTTCCCAACCTTGAGTGCTGGCTAGTCTTCCCCCTTAGGAGCCAGATATTGTGGCCCTTTTCCCAGTGATGGTAATTAGGATTACTCCCTCACTCACTGGTGCGAGTTCACTTCCTTTTACCCCTAATCTTGGTTCTCATAGGTTTTCTAAGGGTCAGGACATACAGATACCTTATGCTGCCCACTCCATGCTCAATTCTGGGAAAATCCAAAGCTATTCTTTGAAACCCAACTGTTAAACTCAGTGGTTATGTTGCAAAGACATGACAGAGAGCTTTATGGCTTCTGAACCCTTTTTACAGTGCCTTATGTAAAGACATGAGCTTTCATTAAACACAGTAAAAGCCTGTGAGTGAGGCAAATTGGTTCAATGTCGATTTTACTGCCTAAATCTAAGTAACATTTCTGGTTTCCCATCTCCCTGATTAGGGCAGCTGCTAGATTGCCCTTTCTTCTGCTGCTGACATAATGAAATGAAGTATTCTTATTAGTACATTATGTTTAATATATGAATGATATTATACATTGGGGGGCAGCGTGCACAGTTTTTTAATTATATTTTGCGGAGAATGCACGAGTGAGGCTGCAGAGCTTGGCTCTTTCTGTTCAATCATTGGGGAAAAAAACCCTTTCCCCTGCCTGTCTACAGTATGTTTGCTCATTATTTATGACCCTTGCTCATTAGCCCCTGGATGTGGTCTCATGAACCACAGGAAAGAGAGAAAAGACCACTAGAGCGCACTGTCTCTGGCAGACAGTCACAGACTAGCCCTTCCCCAGCTCAAGCCATCTAACACATCTTCCCTTCCAACCCCAGGATGATGGGCTCTGCCATCTAAGCAGACCAGGTGGGACTCTGACAATCTGTGGGAAGGCTCCTATCTGGGTTCCTCGCGGCTCCCTCGCCACGCACTGTGGGGTGCCGTGGTGACTCACTGCAGAATCGGCTATGAGCAAGGATGAGCTTTGTAAATGGCAAATGAGGGTTGTAGCGGACATCTGCTGTTTGTGTTTGCCCGACCCCTATTCTCCCTTCCTTTGGAGAATCATCTCTCCTTCCACCACGGGGACGCTCCTGTGCCTCGCCTTGGTTCCAGGGTGAGCTGGGGCCCACACCTGCCCCGCCACGACCAGGCTACTCAGTCACAGGAGCCGGCGTGCTTCCTTTTGTGCTTCAGCCACTCTGAAATGATGATGACCCCAGAGACATTGCACAGCCTTCGGGAGTTTGTTTGGAATTCTGGAGATAGGACACGGGACGAGACACACAGACTTCCTGATCTGAAAGGCGGGGTGTCTGGTTTTACTGCATAATTTCCCAGGGCTCTGAGGGCTACAACATTGCAGGAAAGCACCTGCCCCAACTTTATAGTGGCCACGTCAGGCTGGACATCACTTCCCCTGGAGGCATTTTTAGGGACCAGTGGCTCTCAAAGCCTCAAAGTGCCCCATTAGCCCCCTTCTCCCCACCAAATAAAAGCATCAGGAACTTCACTCTTCTTGCTTCTCTTCTAGATTACAGACCTAGGCAGCCTGGAGAAGGCTTTTCACGGGCTCTTGGTTTTCCCCTTCCTGTTCTTTTTAAATGAGGACTTGTTTTTCTTCCGCTTCTTACCATGTGATTGTGAGGAAGGACACCAAAACACCACCACCAACCTGCAGAGACAAAGGGGCATGAAAAGAATCCCCATTCTCTAGTTCAGGCTGTTTGGCACGCACCCAGGGGATAACTTTGAGATTTGCCAGAGAGCCTCCCAAGCGCTGCCCCAGATGGCGGACAATTCTAGGTGAGTGTTTGTTCTGAAACAAAGAGACAAATAAAAGGTACCCTTCTCAGATCCCTGCCAAGGAGAGTTCAAGGCAAAAGGTACAGGTCAGTGAAACAGGGCTCCTTGGGGGAAATCACACTTCTCATGCCCGCTGGGGAGGGGGAAACACTTGTGGTCAGGTCTGCCAAAAGCAAGTCAGAATCCACATTCCTCTCCAAGGTAACTCATGTCTCCCTCAAGACAAACGGCAGTGGTCGGTCGCCATGCCAACCTCTGCCGTTCAAAGAGGGCCATATCGGCACTCATGTCCCCAAGGCTGTCTGTACCATGGGAGCCACTTCTTCTGGTGCCCTGTGCGTCATCCCTTTGTTGAGTCTTTGAAAGAAGGTGAGGGAGAATTCCCGGTGAGGGCCACCTGGCTTGCCAGACCAAGAGAAACAGAATCACAGAAATACAGCCCGGCCAGCCTCCTTCCTTCCCTGGTGGTGGATGTGGCCCAGAAAGGATGGCGGTCTCTGTGTGACGGATTTAAATAGCCCCGCCGTGGCCTCCGGGGCTTCCCGCTCCAGCCTTCCTCAAGCAGAGGGAAGCGCCTCATTAATAACCACTATGGTATGGTCACAGCCCAACAAAGAGCGTCCACAGGAATCACTTTGTGGGCTTCCACATCCATTCCCCTCTCTAGGGATATTGGGGATGGGGCAGAGTGTTCTGCTCTGCTGGCCAAAGGCACACCACTCAGGCTGTGGGTGGAGCAGATGCTGCTGGGAGCCCAGCTGTGCCCTCTCGATGGATTTTTGCCTCGACTGGGGTTGACATGCAATGGAATTGGGGCTCAGGTGATGGCTCTGTTGCTCATCTGTGAGGCCAACAGGAGGGTAAATAGTTCCGGGTCCCTCATGCTCTCTGAACCTTTGCTGAGGCAGAGACCTGCTCCTGGGCCAGCGGCTGAGGGGCTTTGATGTGAATGAAGCCTGAAATTGGTTCAGAATGACACGCAGCATTCCACGGGGGATGGGCCTCTCAAGCTGCCATCCCAAGAGAGTCTGTCCACCTAGTCAGACTCTCAGGATTTCAGGGAGACTAAAGAGAAATACATACTGCCTACTTGTCTGAACTCTCTCTGAGGCATGCCACTCATCCACGCCTGGGGCAGTGACATCGGGTCCTGGGGAGGGAAACGGTGGCTTACATCTGCTGAACCAGGGGTGGCCAGGATATGCTGAGGGCTTCATGGACATTCACGCACTCACTCCTTCCAACAACCCTTGGACCTCACCTCCCAGCATCCAGCATTAGTGAAAGGCTTAGTTTGCTCCAGGAAACTGGCTAACAGAGAAGTTAGTGAGCTTTCTCAGGGTCAGTAAATGGAGGTGCTCCCAAGAGCCCAACCACTCTATGGACAGCCTGTGGACCACAATTTCCAAGAAGCATTGATGATCTCAAGCACATCCAGGGGTAGATACCAGACTGATGAGGGTAAGAGTGTCAGCCAACTGGAAAGGAGGGGGAAAGGCATTTCCACATTAAGAAGGGGTCCCAGCAATCAGGTGTCTTAATTGGAACATCGCAGCCCTTGTGAAACCTCCAGCACCCTCACTGAATCCTCAGCAGATGAGCCCTGTCGTGGCCCTTCTGGCGACCACTCCCAGTACCGCCTCAGCTCCACGCGACGCACTCCACCTGATGTTGTGGTTCCCGAGGATGCGCCTCTGCCCTCTCACTGGGCTGAGAGCCACAGAGCCAGACACACGGTAGCAGGAGGTGTGAACAACAAATGAATGGATGATGTCTGTCCTGGGAGATCCCTGACACTGCCTCGTGTCCCCACCACGTTCATCTTTGCTTATTATCACCATAGCCAACTGCTGAGACAACTACCCCCGGGCACTTCTGCATCGTCTGCGCCTTGATCTCCAGCATGCGTGCCAGTCAGGACGGTCTGGGAGCAGGGATGGTTAGGGCCTGGGAAGGGTTAGGGACTGGTTAGGGACTGGGAGGGGCAGAGAATACACACAATTTCCCAGCATGGGACACAAACACAGTTGCCAAGAATACGATTCAATTCAATAAACACCTCCTGACACCTACTAAGTGCAAGCATGGTCTTTGCCTCTTCAGTGTGGATCACACTCCCTCACGTGGAGGTGGCAATTGTGCGGGGTGTGGGGCTGACAGTTCACTCGCTCGGATTTTGGTGTGTGGCTCTGGTTCCAGACGCGCCTTCCTGGGTGGTGCTGCCCATGCTTTGGGAAGCAGGCCGTTCCTCCCGCACAGGCTCCCGCATTCCGCAGCTCCAACGCGGGCTCGCTGACGCGCCCTGATCACAAATCGTCCCTGGGGCTCTTCAGGTAGCCGGGCAAGAACACCTAAGCAAATATCCCGCTTCCCGGTGCGGGGTCTGTTGTTTCTAGCCTGTTACCGTACCCTGAGCCTCCAATAACGGACCGTCTGAAGCCAAGCGTGTGCCTGGCAGTGCTTTCCACAAAGAACAAAGAGTTGTGTACAAGAGTGGCCTGCACGGCGCTGTCACGTCAAAATGAGAAGCACCAACAGGGCTCTGGGGGCCGGAGCTGCCAGGAGCTCCCCTGTCCAACCTCAGACTAAAACTTCTCCCAGCTCTGCTCTCAAGCAAGAGCCACCACATGTACTGATCCCTCACTTCTCCCAAAGCGGATGGCAGAGACGCTCCCTCTGTCTCCCTAGCACCCCTCCGCCCTGGACAGGGAGGGCTGCCCAGAGGCTGCCGTGTGTGGGAGGGCGGCCGGCCTCGGACACCAGCCCACAGGGGAGCAGTGGGAGCGCGGCACCTGGACAGCAGACCCTAGGACCTAAGGAATACTATCACTGCCATTGCATCCGGAGCAAAATAAACATGAGGAAGCTGAGAGGCCATTCGTGGTCCAGCTCTGCTGCCTCCCGCTGCCGGACAGACACAGTGAGGAGCTTCCTAATGGGGCTGGTGTGCCTACTCCCCTAACAGTGACGGATACCCAACGCTTCCGTTTAAGTTCTCCAACCATTTCCACAGGTAATATTTGAATGATAACAGCTCCTACTGAGTTAGTAAACACTAACTGTGGACTCAGTATTTATGTCTGTTATTTCATTTAATCCTCACAACAAATCTCAGGGGTAAGGAACAGTTATCCCCATTTTGCAGGTAAGGACACTGAGGCTTAGGAGGTTACCCAAGTGTCTGGCTAATGTCTCAGAGCTGGTAAACGGTAGACCTGGGGATGGAAGCAGGGATTCCCTCCGTAACATCCATCCCAACGGTCCTAGCAGTGGAGCCATTTTACAGCAATTGGGGGCAGGGGGTATGAGAATCGCAGTGACTGGCTGGCCCACTGGCCCAGGGCAGAGGCCTCAAGTTGGCCATCTGCAGCCTGGATTTGGGCCAGAGAGAGAGAGAGAGAGAGAGAGAGAGATGTGTGTTTTGTTTGGCTTGCAGTGGTTTTGAGTTTTTTTGTTTAGTTTTGTTTTTTTATCAGAGCAAATGTTTATAAATCAGGAGAATTCTCACAAAAAGAGACTGACTTCTGGCTTCTGAAAAAACCTGGGCATGCTAATCTGCCTTGTTGAGCGGGACCTGAGTCTGGCTGCCTGCTGTGAGCAGGGCAAATGTGCTCCAGCAACCAAACAGGCCCCACTAATCCACAGCCCTCAGTCTACTGCTTGCTGGTCCTGTTTGCCATTGTGACCCCTTCACGGAGCTGGTTAAGTGACATTAACCACATGTTCCGGGCAGAATAAACATTTCCAGCATATCAGCAGGAAGGAAAAGTGCTAAACTAATGGTAGATTTCTTCTCCTTCTTCTATTTTTTTTGGGGGGGGGAATCACCCTAATAAATACAGGTGGTAGCCAGGAATTTGACAGGTCCTATGAATCTGGAACATTTAGTGTGAACCGTGTTCACACTTGTGAAACAGGTCCACTCTGCTTCCATCTTTTTATGCAGTCTTGTTGGGGGACACCACACACCCCGTGGATCTGACAAGATGCACGACCACTCCAGAAGGCTCTGCACAGCTGGAAGCTTGGCCACAGTCCACGTTTGCACTTAAGTAAATGCTGCTGGGTTAGACACATGGAGCACTAATGACGATCACGTGGCCTCGGCTGCCGAGAAGTGGTCCAGAAGTGATGGGAAGCAAACCTCTCAAGTTAGCCAACGCAAAGGCACTTAGCCAACAAGTGGGAAAGGCATCTCTGCACTGGTTGACAATGGGGAAGAAATCCAATCCCGAAACAGTGGAAGGCCCCAGGGCTCTGACCCTCTGGATTGCCTACTCAACATCTCCACTTAGATATGCACTAGGCACTGCAAGCCAAAGAGGTCCCTCCCTGAGCTACTGATTTTCCTTCCAAACCTCCTCCTCTGTCAGCCTTCCTCACCCCAGCTAAAGGCAAACACGGTTGCCTACCATAGACTCTGTGCGTGACACCTGCTCTCTTGTTTGTTAAAAGGGAGATTAATAAGTGTTAAAGAGGTGTCAAAGACATAGTAACACCAAACTCAAGACTTTCTATTTCTCATAATCAGAAGAATAGAAAGAGAATTGAGAAGGGAAAAAAAAAAAACAAAAACAACCAACAACAATCTGTCCCACCATATTGAACCAATCCCACTGGTATTGAACACTGTGTCCCTGTTACTAGAGCAAATCATCTCAGGGGTCGTCAGCAGCCCCCAGCCTGCAATGCAAGGGACCGAGGAGCATATGATTCTAGAATCTAGTTCAGTGTCTAATCTGATTCCAATAGACAAGAGAGTGGAGAGGGCTTCCGGGGATGGGGGTAGAGTGATAATGTGCCTGGGTACCAGGCATAGTGAATGTCTGCCACGAGAAAGGGAAAGGTAGGGGGTTATCCAGTCTCAGCTGACCCACTGGAAACTGAGAGAGGATGACAGAGATTCTGGGAACAGAGCAACCTGAAAGAGATTAGCATCTCCAATCTATCTGCCCATCCTGAATCAGAGAACTACTAAGGCCTTTGTGCGGGTGGAGGTACATGTGGGAGATAAGAGAAAAAAAACTGGTGTGGGGATCTCTCCGCTTTACCTGAAGACCAGCTTCAGAGAATGTGGGAACAAGGAGCAAGAGCTGCAGATGCTGGGAAGAACCTGGCCAAGAGAGACCTGTGGAGGCCAGTATATGTGTGGCAGTCTGGGGAGCACAGAAGGGAAAGGGATCTTTGCTTGACTGGCCCAGGTATCCCTGGACCCCTGAACAAGTGGGCTGCATACCCCAGACCCCCCACTTCTGGGGCTGAAGGAGAACAGGGAGGCCGGGGAGAAAGGATCCCTCCAGATGACCCAAGAGAAGACTGATGGCTCACTTGCTTTGACACCACCGGCCCAGAGGGCAAGGGCAGCTCCACCCCAAGCACAGTGTTGCTGCTCTGAACTCCACGACCCAAGGCACCAACAAAGAGCAAAGAACATTCACAACATGCTTCCAAGTCCCAGCAGCAGAAGATCAGTCAGAACAAACAGTGCACATGCCTGGTGAAGTAGAACTGCTCCGAGAGACAAATGACAAGTCAAACAGAAAATCACACGTGCCCTAAAGCAATTCAGGGCAGACACAAGACTTACTGCATATTAAAAAAAAAAAAAAAAAAGTTCTTCCCAACTATAGTGGGTGAATAGTGGGTGAATCCCTGTTGAGATGTGAGTTAGCAGCCTAAAAGACCACATGGAAAAACAATCCAAGTATAGAGCAAATACAAAGAGATAAACTCATGAGGGAAAAGATAAAAGACCTGGAGGACAGACCCTGAGAAATCTAACCCGAGAAGACTGGGAGTTCTAGAAGAAGAAAAAGGAACTGATGGAGGAGAGCCAGTAATTAAATGACAAACAAAAGACAATTCCCCTGTGTTGAAAAAGGACTTGTGTCTGCAGACTGCAAGAGCTCACAAAGTTCCAAGAAGGATGACAAGAAGAAACATACACGTAGGTTATCCTGGTAAAGTTCCTCAACTTTGAGAATGAACACAACATTTTTAAAAGCTTCCAGACAGAAAGAACATATTGCCTATAAGAAAACCAAACCAAACAACAGCAAATCAGAGTGACATCAGACTTCTCATCTCAAACACTAGGAGCTAAAAGAGCATGGAATACCATCTACAGACGACACAGAGAAGAGAACCAAAGCCCCTCAAATATTCTGCTCATCATTTTTCAGGACAAAAGGCATATTTTCAGATATGTAAGAATTCACAGAGTTTATCACCCACCCATCCCATTATGGAAAATACTCAAAACCACAAAACAACAAATTCGCCAGCACAGAGAACTTAACGTGGGGGAAAATGATGAAGAATCTCACACACTTGCTCCCTCCCCTTTCTCCTAAACCTAAATGGAACTGGCAAATAAGGACTCTGAAAACAGGAGGGCTATAGAATGAGGGAAATTCCAACAGCAGCCCAAAGCTAAAAATATTAAATTATCCTAACAAGATCAAGGAGTTGGGAGAGGAAGGGAGTAAAAGTCTCCCAAGGTCTCTTCCCACTGAAGTAGAGAAAAGTGGAGAGGAAATGGAGCATCTCAGAAGGAGATATAGTTATTTCATGTTATCTTGTTTTCAAACAATAGTGGAGCAATATATATTTGATTATGAATTAGGGGGAAAAGAATGTAACCTTTAGTACGATGGAGAAATAGAGAGCTTCCAAATTAACGTGTGGAAAAAAAAGGAAATGCAAAGCAACTACATCAAACCATCACAAACAGGAAGAAAGAACACAGAAATAATGATGGAAGGAAATTAAAAACATACCATTAGATGGAAGGAATAAAATCAAGTACATAATTTAATGGGATGAATTTCTCGCTAAGAGACAGCAGATGTCAGATTGGTTAAAAAATTAAAACAAAAAGCAAAACCCAGGTACATTATTTTATTTAAAAAATCTAATTAAAATAAAGGTATGTAGAAATGTTGAAAATAAATGCACAGGCAAATAGATACCAGGCAAATGCAAACAGAAGGAAAGTAGGAGTGTCAAAATTAATGAGATAAAGTGGAATTTTAGTTTAAAAATATCACAGAAGATATTTGTAATGATAACAGGAATGCTTTATGAAGCAGTTACAACCATCTGAAACCTGCAGGCATTAAACAAGGGAGAAGCTAAATATAAAGCATGTATTAGAAATGGAATAAATGAAATTTTATTGTGAAATTTCAAAGATATCTATTTCAGAAATGAACTCATCTACTAGGTAAATATTAAGATAACAAAGAAAATGAATAATTTAATTTGATTTCCTAGAAATATGCAGGACCTTACATTCCTTGAATACAGAATGGACTACTCTTAAGGACCTGAATTGTTAACAAAAATTGATCACGTATTGGGTTTCAGAGATAAAACCTTAACAAATTTTACAAAGAAAAGCTTTTATAGACCGCAATGTCTGATCACAATCAACAAAATTAGAAGTCAGAGGAAATTCAAAGCCTATATATTAAAAAAGAAATATGAAGAATAAAGGGACTTAGCCTTCTTCTTAAGAGATCACAAAAAGGATGGCTCAGTTGGTTAAGTGTCTGACTTCTGATTTTGGCTCAGGTCATGATCTCAAGATTCGTGGGATTGAGCCCTGCATCAGGCTCCATGCTGACAGCATGGGCCCTGCTTAGGATTTCTCTCTCTCCTTCTCTTTGTACCCCTTCCCCTGCTCATGCGCTCTCTCTCTCTCTCTAAGATAAATAAACTTAAAAAAAAAAAAAAAACTCTAAAAAAAGATATCGGAAAAAGAATGAACCAAAACAAAAGAAACTATGATGGTAAATTAATAAAGTTAAAACTTGGAATTAATAAGATTAAAAAACAAAAGAGCAGATAATATAAATATAATAAGCAAAATAAAACCTAATGAGACTGATTAAGAGAAGAGCAAACATACAAAGATTAGAAATGAGAAAGAAGACCCAACCACAGCTGCAGAAGAGAAAAACAAAATCATAAAAGAGCACTACATGGAGCACTATGGCCACCAACATGAAAATCTGATAATTCCCTAGCCAAATATAAATGACTAAAATTGACCCAACAAGTAGAGGAACATTTGAAAAAACAAATTACCATAGAAAAAACCTGGAAAGGTGATTAAAGATCTATTGAAAATGATACTAAGTTTTCCATGCCAAAGGGATTCTGTGAATTTTATCCAACCTTTAGTGACAATTACAACATTATTTCAAGGATTCTAGGTCATACTAAAAGATGGAGAATTCCCCAATTAGTGCTATGAAGCCATCACAACTTTAATTACGAAAACATAAGGAAGTTAGCACAAGAAAGAAAACTAGAGACCATTCTCGTTTATTAAAAGTGATGCAAAAGTTATTTTAGAAAATTACCACATGGAATATAGCCAAGTTTCACAAGAGAAAACATGTTACAATGAAGCCTGTTTATTCTAGGAATTTGAGTGGTTCAACAGGACAACCTCAAAGAGGAAAAAGGCATTGGCTCCTATCAATAGATGCTGAAAATGTACTTGGTAACATTTAAATCATTCTTCATTAAAAACAAGGAATAGATGCTAATTACTTCTACAAAATAAAAACTGCTTGCCAAAGCCTCACAGAAAATATGATTATAAGCAGTACATTCTATAATCATTTCCATTATAATCTAGAGCCAGATAAGGATGGCAGTAATCACCATTGTTACTTATCATGATCTACTACTACTATCTAATGTAGTAGAGCAAGAAAATGGTATCAGGGACGTAAAACAAGAGAGAAAAACCTTTTTAAAAATGTGTATCCATTTATTGTGAGAGAGAGTGTGCCTGTGTGCACACACATGTGCAAAGGTGTGAGGGGTAGAGAAAGGGGGAGACAGAGAATGCCAAACAGGGTCCAGGCTCTGCTCAGTCAGTGCAGAGCCCAATGTGGGGCTCGATCTCACCAACTGTGAGATCATGACCCAAGCTGAAATCAAGAGTCAGATGCTTAACCGACTGAGCTACCCAGGTGCCCCACTAAAATACCTTTTTGATGGTATCTTGATATCCAGAAAAACTAAGAGACTATTGTTTAAAAAAAAAAGTCTACTATAATTAATAAGAGAAATGGTATGGTGGCTGAATCTAAGATAAATATTCAAAAATTAATGTCCCCCCCCAGCAATAAGTACCTAAAACAAGAAAATAAAGCTAATAGCTCATTCACCACAGTGAGAAGATCACACATATCTAGGGATAAATTATACAAGAAACCTTCAGAACCTACATGAAGAAAACTATAAAAATTTATTGCCTATCAGTTCAATTCCTAGGTATACAACCCAAAAGCCATGACCAGTGCCTAGCAGCAATACTGGTAATAACTCAAAACCAGAAGTCACCTCCATCATTTGGAGGGGGAACAACCAGAACTGTGATCAGCCACACAATGTAATGCTATACAGCAATGTGGAGAGACTACAACTGCATACACAACAGAATGGATGAACCTGAACGCTAGGTGAACGACAAAAAGCAAAAGAGTATACACTGCATGACTCCGTTTATATAAAATATCAAAACAGGCAAAACTGATCTCTGCTGCTGGAAGTCAGGAGGGGGGTTCCTAGGTGGAAATGGTGATAGAAAGAGAGCAGTGCCTGTGACGCTCTACGTCTTGATGTGGGTGTTGGGTTTCTGGGTGTGTTCACTTTGTGAAAATTCATCAAGTTGTACATTCGAATTTGTGTGTTTTTACTAGGTACATTATACTTAAAAAAAAAAAAGATATTTCACTAAAAGCTATAAAACAGATTTGAAGACCCATGTTCTTGAATGGGACCAACTTTGTATTATTAAAAAAAAAAACCAAAACCCAACCCTGTATATTGGAATTTAATACAAATTTCAATTAGAATTTCAACAACATTTTTGGTTTTTGTTTAATTGGGAGCTTGAGCCCAGAAAGACTTGACGCGTCCCTCCCACTCCCAGCCCGAGGAGGAGGTGGGGGCTCAGTGCTGGCTCCTCTCTCCCACTCAGCCACCTACACAGCCCCCAGGCTCTGTTTCCACAAGATGACAGCCCATTAAGTCAGGTCCCCACCTGCCTCTTAGTGGCGGTCGGATCGAGAGGGACCCAGCAGGGTGACACAGATCAGCATTGAAACCAGCTGATTGGTGCAGTGAATGTGTGCCTGCTTTCACTCACCAACACCAAATGGATGGAAAGGGTGGTCAGTATCTGCCCCACTGGACTGTAAGAAATATTTTCATTTCTCAAATTCACCTCTGGCTTTCTTTGAAAGCTCCTCAAACACCCGAGCATTCCATTACGGGCTACCTTATTTGACATTCATATATATTCTACTAAGGAAAGGGGACCGCTATCCTATTTCTCCCCATCTTCCAGGAGAAAAAGCAGAAGTTTTGAAAGGTAATGTGACTTGCTCAAGGTCACAAGCTGGCAAGGAGCCGTGCTGGGGCTCTGACTGCGGTCTTCTGACTGCACATCCCAGGCTTTCTTCCTGCTAATCTCTGTGATAAGACGAGTCACACGCTGCCGCGGGTGAGATGGAAGAGCAGTGGGGACGACGGGTCCTGGCAGCAGACCCAGGGTCCTCGAGACGGCCTTTTCAGGGGGGCTGGCCAGAACCCGGGCCGGGCTACAGGAGGCCGGGAGGAGGGTGACGCTGCGTCCTGCGCTAACACTTGGCTCCAGAGGTGCTGCTGCTGCTGCTATCTCATCGGACACTCAGAGGTCAGGGGAGAGCAGCTCCCCGGATGAACTGGAAGGAGGCAGGCGTGCTTGGCCCGTCACCCGTAAGCCCCGCTGCAGCCTCCGAGTCGAACTCTGCGGGGCACCTCCTCGGGGCGCCGTGGACTCCACCTGCCACAAAGGCCCCAGGAGCTGTGGGAGGGCAGCACACCGGAGCAGCAGCAGGGCGTCGCTTCCCTATGAAGACGGGGCCCACCCAACTGCCCGGGAGGAGCCGGGCCGGGCCAGGGGTGGAGGTATGGAGGGCGCCCGTGAATCCCCTGGAGCGTTCCCAGCCAGGGTACTGGATGAGGGCTCCCTGTCTGACAACGCCGTGAGGCTGCAGTCCCGTCGGCAGAGATCACGGGTACTGAGGCCACAGTGGAGCCCCTGGGGAGGGCCGGCCGCTGGGGTAGGACGAAGAGGTGGGCGGCCCGAGGGCAACGTGCTGAGGAACTGCTCTGTGCCGGACAGCGTGCGCGGTGCACGCAGCATCTCACTTCACCCTCACTGAGGAAGCTACTCTTACTATCCCCAGGTCACAGAGGAGGACGTGGAGGCTTGGAGAAGTCAACTCACTTGCTCAAGGTCACCCAGGTAGTAGGTGGCAGAGCCCGGCTTCTGTTTAACTCCAGAGCCTGTGCTCTGGCAGAGGTGCTAGAGCGCTCTGGCTTGTCCTAACTACCCCCCCTCCCCGTCCCCCAGGCTGGCCCTGCTCTCCTTGCACCCTAGTGCCCTGCTGAGCCGGCAGGCTCACCACTGCCCCGAGCCTTTGTCTGAGGGTCTTGGCAGAATCCTGGCATCTGGGGAACCGGCTGAGGGATTGGGAGTCAGAAGACCTGGGTTCACAGAGGCTACCCCACTCAGTCTTGTAACTGCCCTGCCATCCAGAGACTAGTCACCAATGGGGACCCAGTACAGTACCAGTCATTTGCCTTGTACCTTCGTATATATTCTCAGTGAATTATAAGTACAAGGTTCTGGCCTGGTCGACTCAACTTGCCATGGGGTTTTCCTCCATCCTCCTGGGCGTGACCCTACTTTGAGGGTCGAGGATGATTTCTTCTTACTCCCTGTAATTTCTGCCCTTGCTCCATCTGTAGAGATCAGATCTAATTTGTCATCCTCATGACAGGGCCTCAGAGAGCTGGAGATGGTCATGAGCGCCTTCTTGCCCAAAGCCTTCTGGTCCAATCTGGACTCCAGAAAAAACACTTACAAACACCCAAAAATCTAACAGAGTGCTTTAGAATCCATCCTGGAGCCACCTCCCGATCAGAAGAAATGGCAGCCTGGCTGGCCAACTGGAGTTGAAGTTCAGATGAGGTGGGCGGTGGGCAGACAATGCCACTTGGTGGGAACAGCTCAGGGTACCAATCTTGGGAGCTGACTGAACTCTGCCACGTGATCTGCAGGACCATCAGCTGATGATGGTGACGGGCGGGGGTGCGGAGTGTGAGGAGACTCACCCACAGGCAAGCTCTTCTTTATGAAGGAGGCTGTTAGGAAAAGCCAGCACACACTTGGCCACCTGCAGTGGCCTAATACTGCAGTCCTTCCTAGGACCCATCTCAGCAGAAGGGGGAAATATTTGCTGACTGCTTTGTAAAAGTTAATTAACTGTTATTAAAACATGCCCTTGAGCTTAATGATGTTCTTTATTTTACCATTTACATATTGCAAGCCTTCAAGTGATGGTAACTCCTTGAGCTGACTCTTCAACCTGATTTCATTTGTGCAGTTTTGAGAACTTCTCTCTTCAAATATGCATGCAGACTCAGAGTGAGTCATAAATGTGATGGGCAATTTTCCTGGCAGAGTAGGTTAGAACCCTGGTCTCAGAGACAGAAGACCTGGATTCCAAGGCCAGACCTGCTATTTCCTATCTGGATGACCCTGAATAAATAATTTAATTTCTCTCTGACCCGTATCTGTAGAGTGGGCTAATTCCCACCCAGCCACCTTCTTAGGGGTATGTGGGGATTAAATGAGATGTCCATGATTGCTTGTTGTAGGGTGTAAAACACGTGAGGGGATGGTGGAATAAAATCTGCTAGATATTCCTTGGATGTAGAGGTAGAATCTTGGATTGGATATTTGTGTGGCTTGGGACTTCCCAGTATTGTGTCACCTTTTCTCCAGCTGTGTTCTGGCATCCACAACTCCTCTATCAGGAGTTTGGAGGGCCTCCCCTCCCTGGCTCTGGGTCAATGTCTTTAAGGTGAGGTCTGAGCACACTGCATTCCTCAAAGCTGCGGTGGTTGCTTCAGGGACTCTGATGGGGATGTCAGTCAATTAGAATCAGTGAGAAGCAGTAAGCCTTTTCCTGGGATACCCAGTCAGGAAACACAATTTGTAAGGGGATTTAAAGCTGAGCCCAAGGATGGCCTGAGGCTGAGGTGGCCACCTCCTGGCCCTGAGGGGTGAGCCCATCTGAGTGAAGTTAACATGGAGCAAAGCAGAGAGGAGATCTGGTTTTTAAGGGCCTGAAGACCCTGAAGACCCTTGATTATCTGAGAAGGTCCCCAACAAGCTTTGTGGTTATGGTTTCTTTCTGGCCTTCCTGCCACACTTGTACATAACTCATTAGCCCAGTTTGACTGATGGACATACCTTGTATCTCAGGCTTCTTGTGCCCCCGTTCAAACTTTTCACCCCACCTAGAACACCTTCCCTTCCTACTTAGCACCAATTCCTCCAGACAATTCAAGGCTGGGCAGAGGCTGTCGGTGGGCAGGCATCTACCTTGTTCTCTCTCTTCCTTGCTAACAAAGAAGCATCTGTGTTTTGATGTCTATAACTCTTCCTGACTGCTCTAAGCTCCTCATAGAACTACCTGCCTTGTCAGTGACTGGCTTAAGAAGAGAAGTGTGACCCAAATCTGTCCAATGAGACATAAGGGCACGTCTACCAGTGGGGATTCTGAAACAAGTAAGGGTTAGGCTCTTTATTGCCCCTGGATTTAGGTGTATAAAGCCATGCTGCCTGGAGCTGCTGCAGCGAGGAGCTCGCTAGCGTGCTGAGGCTGACAGAATGCAGAGACAGAAAGACCTGGGTCCCTGATGGCTTCACTGGGCAACCTTGAGACTGCTTAATTTCCAGCCTTCTTCATCTGTCAGCTAACTAATTCCTCTAAGGTTTAAGCCACTTTGGGCTGTGTTCTCTGTTACCTGCAGCCAATGGCCCTGATACAAAAGCTCACTTCAACATTCTCTCCTCCTTGGAACTTTCCCAGATCACACCAATTGGTGGGAATAGCGCCCCCACTCCCCCAACGCACACTCACTGGATTTTCCGTCAGTACCAGGAAAGTGGACCAGTCTTCATCCTAAGAGCGGGTTTCTGAAGCAGTGTTGAGACATTGTGCCTACGCTTGAGTTGAGCAGGGAAGAGTATTGTGGCAATGTCTGCTATGACCTTAGGGCGAGGCATAGCTAGCTTCACGTGTCCAAAAAAACTCCTGATTCTGCCAACCAAATCTGTTCCTCCTGTGTTCTTCTATGTCTCAGTGAGCAACATCTGTTTTAGTTTAGTAACTAATTCAGGCCCCAAATGTTGGATTTACCCTGGACTCCTCTCTTTCTCTCACACTCACAATCAATAGGAAAGGAAATCTTGTCCCTTTTACCTTCAAAGCATATCCAGAACCTGACTGTTCTGCCACCTCCCTAAAGCACTATACCCTGGTCCAGGCCACCACAGGGTCTCTCTTGAGTAACTCCAAAAGTCCTGTAGCCATCTCCCTGCTTCCGGTCCTTGTCCCCAGGCTGTTCTCCACAGGGAGAGTAATCCTTTCCAAAGACTCCTGTCACACTTAGAAAAAAACTCAAGTCCTTGTTTCAGCCTCAAACATGGCTAACCTGAGCTTCCTGAGCCCTCTCCTGACCTCCTGTTTCCTAACCCCACCATTTTCCCCAGACCGTAAACACATCAGAAAGGCCCCCACCTCAGGGCCTTTGCTGTTCCCTCTGCTGGGAACCCTCTTCCCACTCTCTGCTGGGAACCCACTTCCCACTCTCCCACACTTCCTTCAAATCTCTGCTTATAGTTACTTTGGAGGGAATGTCTTCTGACCACCCTCTAAATAGCAGCTCCCTCCATCCCTTTTCTAGGCTTTATTTTTCTTCACAGCTGGCCTGCCAGAGACACAGTACTTTTCTCTCTTTGGTGGCTGGTCTTATTCACCACCTCATCTCAAAGCCCAGAGAAGCTCAAGGCACAGAGCAGGTACTTAGTAAAACTTGTTCAGGGGACAAACTCTTTGTATTTTCCATTGCTCTCGGCACAGGGCTTTGTACTTAGTGGGAGCTCACAAAACTTGTCTATTAGATTTCATGTTCATGATGACTTCACGTACACATCAGCACTCTGATTTCATTTCTGGCAGAAGTGAAAGCTTCTTTGCTACACATGGACAAGGACTGGAGAATATCACAGGAAAACAGAAATAACAGTTAAGGGTGGTGGATGTTTTTATACAGCAAGTTCTCTGTTGTTATGATAGTAAAAATGAAGGCATAAATATACTGTTAAAAATTGTTTCAAAGAATTGGGCATGTTTTTCTCAGCTTTTTTTTTTAAATTTAAGTATTGCTCTTTAAAGCAAAGCCATTTCTGTCGTGTTAAAGGCATGGATAAGTGAGACCACGAAGACAAAAACTCTCTGTCAGAGCCCCTGATCCCCAAAGATGCTTCTAGAGAGACTTCAAATCTTTGTAATTTTCTGAGAGCTGTGATTCTTATCTAGTATTTGTAAAAGTTCACATTCAATATAATTGCTTTGTCTTGACATGATATTTAATTTGCAATTCCAAATATCATTATATGGAAGCTATTTATCAAGAGGTGGCACAGGTTAACATTTTTTTTTCTTTTTTTTTTTGCCTTAGAAACCATTTAGTCCAACCCTCTATCATGGGCAGAATGCTTGCAAATATTCATTCATCCAGGCAGTATTTATCAAGAACCAACCATATTCCTGTCCAAGGAGCCTCTGTCCCCCTAAGAAGACCAAGAGGTGCTTATTTTTACAGAGTTCTGGGGAAGACGTGAATTGGAGTAGGACTGCTCAACTCACTGTAATCCAGTGATCTGCTGAGCATCGGTTATGTGCTTGGTGCTCTGCTTAGGCTCTGCAAATTCAGACATGGGGCGGTCTACAAGAGGCTTATAATCCTGTATGTGAGATAAGATCTAGAAGAAACTAAGCTTAGTAAAATAAAAAGCAGCAAAATGTTAGATGTTGTCAGAGAAAAGAAAAACCGCCCATGTCCTAACGGGGCTAAGAGGAGGAAGAAGCACAGCTGATGGAGAAATCAGGTGCGGCTTTGGGAAAACCATGACACTTTGCGGCCTAGGAGAGGTGGGTGTGACAGGCAGAGATGTGGGATACGTGGGCGGGGTTATTCCAGGTAAAGGAAACTGCACCCCAAGGCAGGGAGACAGCAGGGTGCAGGGCGCGGGTGGTTCTGTGCTGCTCAGAATGGCCGGCCCCAGCCCGCGTGCTCTGCAGAGTGCAGCTAGGTGTGTGTGTGTGTGTGTGTGTGTGTGTGTGAGAGAGAGAGAGAGACAGACAGACAGAGACAGAGACAGAGACAGACAGACAGACAGACTCAAGGGAGCTGAGTTGGGCAAAGACTGCTTCAGCAGGCATGTGGACAATGGATTACCCTAGGGACAAAGGAGAAAAATGACCAGTTAAAGAGGCTGCCACTCCAGGGGTGGGTCACATAGGACATTTAACTTGGCAAAATGGGCTTTTCATTAACACTTTATATGGATATCATATAGGCTTTTTATATGTACAAAATATTACATAATATAAAGGCCCATTTGGTCAATTTATTTAATTAACAAACATAAATTAAACTTTAGCTCTTTAAGAAATCTGTTGCAGAGGTGGACAGCCAGGGAAGAGAGATGAGAGGGCTGTGCCAGGCGAAAGGGCTGCGGGAGAGGAACGCAGGGGTGGCCAGGAGAGGAGGGGCAGCAGACTGGCCGCAGACAGACTGTTGGGGTCGGGAGGACACACGAGGGAGATCACGAAGCACAGACCACAAAGCCCACAGCGGGGTGCTGGGGGCTGCGGGGGACAGCAGTGCTGGAAGTTTTCCCAAAGGGGAGTTCTGGGCAGAGGAGAAGCTCCTTTAGTTCATGAACACACTGGCTCCCTGTCCATGGCCCCTACTGGGAAGTTTCCTGGAGCTGCATTTAGCTGGGAGACCCTGAACTTGATCATCCACTAATGGGCAATGGTAGGGCCCAGGGACAGCTGCAACAGGGTCCCTGCGTCTGTGTACAGGGCTCTGATGTCCCAGATTGTGACCGGGATATGTCACCACGAACACGGACTCTAATACGAGGGGTTTTCTCACCGATGCCCTTCGTGATTACAGCTGGCAGATTTAAACAGGGGTTTTCCATAACATGACCTTGGAGGAAAGCTCAATGACTCTTTCAGGATCTGAGAGTCGTGCGTCCTGAGGAGTTGGATGAAAAGGAGACTTTGGGTGTTAGGGCTGCTCTGACTTCACCTCAAACAGGTGTCTTGGGAGGAATCAGCCATGTTTCCTGCCAGTCAGGCAGACAGGGAAGACAGGTATGTGCCTGAGGGGTGGCTGGGCTGTGAGGAAAGGAGGTGAAACTGGGGCCTTGAGAGACCTAACTTTTGTCCCCGACTCACTCATGGACCCTGTAGAGATCGTAGCTGCGAAGAAGCAGAGTCATTACCAATTGGGCTCTGGACTCAGAGGACTGGGTTTGAATTGTGCTGCCCCTTCCCCCAACACACTGAATCTAAATTATAACCCTCCCAAAAGCCTCTCTCCTAAGATGGCTGCATTTTCCACAATGTGTCATGAGATTCCTTTGTGTGTGTGTTTATTGTTACTCTCCTCTATGAAACTATATAGGCCTCATTTGGGCACAGGCCATGCTTATGTTGCTCATCGTTTTGTGCCTGGGGCAGTACCTGACACACACAGAATCATTCAGTTTGCTAAGTGCATAGATGGCCTGCTGAGCAAGTGACTTGACCTCACTGGGTGTTTCTGGTGCACATAAAGCACTCGGCACAGTGCGTGGCCATCATAACCACGTAATGGACGGTAGCTTCATGTTAGTGCTTCTAAAAAACAAGGAACTTGGACTGGATTTTCAGAAGCTAGAGCAGAAAGGGGCTGACCATCTGTCTCACTAGTCCCACCATTTTGAGAATGGAAAACTCAGCACAGAGAGGGCAAGTGACTTACCCCGATAATCTTCTAGGAACCGCCCCTTCATCAGCCCCCTCAGTTGCAGCCTACAGACTTGGTACTGTCTCAACTGCTAGGATTTTTGTTCTTGGTGGGCCAGGTTTTGACGGAGAAAGTACACCATCTCAGTTTCCAAGTCTTACTGATTTCCTCGGGGTCAGCTCAAATGCTCTCTCCTCTAGAGAGAGAGGCCCTTCCTTGGGCCTCTCGCAGCCAATAATTCTTCCTTATATTCAAGTGCCCAGCCCTCCATCTGGCTCAAGCATTTCCTGCCTTTGTATTAGAGTGATAAGTGCATGCATTCATAAAACAGTTACCTTCTTAGATACCTGTCAGCTCCTTCTGGGTCAGGAACACATCCACATCAACTTCTACATGCTTCCCAAATACCTAGGGCCATCCCCGCTATGCTTTTGTGTTAATGAATGAGTCAGTGAGCAAGATCTTCTGGCTCCCCTAGGGCATGCCACTCTCTGGTCAGGGCCATGAATTCATCTACAAAAGACCTGAGTGTCACCCCAGCCAAGCTGAATCAAATGCAGCATCGAGGCTGTGATTCCAGGACAAATCCATACAAAATGAATTTAGTAGTTGCACAGGGCAGAAGAAGCCATTCCCGATCTCTACAAACAGATAAATGATCCTGATTATCAGATCAGCAGCAACAGCCTAAGAAACACCACAACTCCCCAGACCAATAAGTAGTAGATGAGGCATCTTTTTAAACAAACCAAAAGGGTTTCCTTATCTATAGAAATAAATCATTGTTGTTCAATGGCTTCTTCTTGGCTCAGCTGTCATTAGTCTCTAGGATAGGCTCATCCCAAAGGCACTGTTTTAGGCAATGGAAACATTTTAGTAAAACAGGTTTTGAAAATCAGTGACATAGAACACTAGTGCTGGAGTAGACCTGAGGGGCCATCAGTGCAGCCTGTACCTCAATTATTCCTAATCTGGTTTATTTTCAGAGCTCCCTAGGCATAATGGAGGATGGTGCTAGTGAGTGAACCTGGGGCCTTGCCTTCTGCTTATTTAAAGAGAAAAAACAGTGGTGGCTTGTAGGACGGAGGGCCCAGCCCGTTTTCCTGACAGCATGGATGCACCTGGCTGTGGTGGTCAGCGCCTCCCCTGCCCCTGACCACCCTGGCTCCAGCCTTCCACAGGAACTCCCAAGTGATGAGGAGAGGCCTCCTTTGCTGGGATCTGAGGGACCACAGGAAGCCAGGGGTCCAGGGCAGGTCAAGTCCAATGGGAGTCCAAGGATCTTGGAGAATTACAATCTGACAAAGAGGTAGAGGCCTCCAGATGAGTGCTGGTCTCTCCCACCAAGTGGCCCAGAAAACAGGCTACAAAGGCTTGTTGCACCACACAGCCTGTCTCAAGCAATGACGGATTCAGTTTCTTATTCTGGCTAAGCAGAGTCAGATACGTAACTGCTAATCAGAGCTTCTCATCAGCCTGAGGTAAGCAGGGTTACTGCCCTGGTTGGATGTAATTCCAGCCAAGAGCAAAGACGCTCCACAGTCTCATTAGCCTGCGAGGCCTTTTCACAGATAGGATCGCTGCTAGAAATTTATTTTATTTTTTTAATGCTGAAGGTTGTCTGCAGACCTGCATTACTACCTGCAAAAACCCCAGGATGGGGCTCTCTTGCATCTAGCCTAAGATCTGGCTTAAGAGAGGAGGAAACAGGCCCAGTAATGACTAAAGTCTGCATGAATTCATTTTAGTTAGATGGTCACCCAGACAATGCTTCTTGGGTGTTCAAGTAGACACTAATTCCCCAAGGACCGAGACCCTTTCTTTTCCGTCTAGTCCAGCACAGTCGGCGGCCAAGAGTGGGGCAGGGGTTTGGTACCAGGTTGCAATTCTCCTTCCACTGTGTGCCTGCTACATGACCACAGACACAGCACTTAAGCTCTGTGCCTTGTTTTCCTTATGTGCTTGGGTAAAAATTATACCTCAGGCAACTCTGCCTCAGTTTCTTCTGTTGCAAAATGGGGGGGTATTCATATAATGAGGCGTACCTCATTGGGTGGCTGTAAAAATAAAATGACTTAATATAGATAATATGCTTAGAATGGTGCCTAGCACTTAGTAAGTCTCAATAAATGTTTTTAATAGCTTTACTGGGATATAATTCACACAACATACCATTCACCTATTTAAAGCATACAAGTTAATGTTTTTTTGTATATTCACCAATATGTGCAACCATCACTACACCCAACTCTGGGCCATTTTTATTACCTCAGAAAGAAACTCTGTAGTCTTTAACTGTCACCTCCCCTCTACCTCCCTTCCCACGTCCCCTCTTTTACCTAAGTAACCAGTATATTTTCTGTCCCTGTCAATTTCTCTACTCTAGACTTCCATATGAATGAAAAACTTTTTCACTTAGTACAATGCTTTTAAGGTTCATCCATGTTATAGCTTGTATTGGTATTTCGTTCCTTTTTATGGTCAAATAATATTTTATGGGATGGAGGTACCACATTTTGTTGATCCACTTGTCTATTTGGGTTGTTTTCCAATCCTGACGTCATAATGTCAGACCACAGAGTCATAAGGTAGCTCTTATGTTCAAGAGTTTGAGGAACTGCTGGATTGCTCTCCATAGCAGCTGCATCATTTTCCATCCCCTCCACCCCCTCTGCCATTTTACACTCCCCCCCCCCATCCTCTGCCAGGAGTATTTATGAGAGTTCTCATTTCTCCATCCTTGACCAATGTTAGTTATCTGACTTCTTCATTCTATCCATCCCAGTGGGTGTTAAGTGGTTTTTATTATTTGCATTCTCCTGATGGCTAATGATGTTGAGCATCTTTTCATATGCTTATTGGTCATTTGTATACCATCTTTGGAGGAACTGTGCATTTATATCATTTGCCTATTTTTTAATTAGGATATTTGTCTTCTGAGTTGTAAAAGTCCTTCATATATTCCAGATACAAATCACTTAGCAGATATATGAATTGCAAATATGTTCTCCCATTCTTTGGGTTGTCTTTGCACTTTCTTGATGATGTCCTTTGAGACACAAAAACTTAATTTTCACAAAGTCCAATTTATCTGTTTTTAAATTTTGTTGCTTGTGCCTTTGGTGTCATATCTAAGAATCCTTTACCAAAGTCATAAAGATGTATCCCTATGTTTTACAGTTTTTGCTCTTACATTTAGGTCTTTGATCCATTTTGAGAAAATTTTTATATAGAAGGGTCCAACACCATTCTTTGGCATGGGGCTATCCAGTTGTCCCAGTATCATTTGTTGGAGAAGACTATTCTTTCACATTGAATGGTTTGAGCACCCTTATAGAAAATTAGTTGGCCATATACGTAATGATTTTGTTTCTGGACTCTCAGTTTTATTCCAACTGATCTATATGTCTACTCTTGTGCCAGTACCACATGGTTTGATTATTGCTGCCTTGTAGTAAGTTGTGAAACAGGAAGCTGTCAGTCCTATTTTCTTTTTCTTTTTTTTTAAGATTTTGGCTATTCTGGGTTCTTTGAAATTCCACATGAATTTTAGAATCAGCTTATCAATTTCTACAAAGAAGGCATCTGGGATTCTGATAGGCATTGCAATGGATCTGCAGATCATTTTTAGTATTCAATAAGTATTAACTTTTCCCCCCATATTTTTCTGCCTCCTCCTCATCTTACTATGACCACCACTACTATTACCTTTTAGCATTATGAGAAGTAAATAAGATAACCCATGTTAAGTGCTGGCACATGTTAAGAGCTCAATACATGTTTATTATGAATGTTTTTGCAGTCCCTGGGGCTGTCCTAGGTTGGCAGGAGAGGGGGCTGAGTGACTGCCATAGCCTCACCCCCTGTGGTGACCACCCTGTATGCAGGCTGTTTCCAGATACAGGGGACTCCCAAGTCCAGGGCTTTTCATTTTCCTAAGTATGGCTTCCCATTAAAGCTCAAGGCCAGGGTCTCTGCCAGCACTAGCACGACCTCAGCTCATGTTCAGCTCCCACAGGCCTGTAATCGGGAGCTCCTGTGAGTGATATTATCCACACACACTCAATCAAAATGCCTTCTCAGCTGCCTTGGCAAGAAGGACGCTGGACTACATGGTAAGGAAAAGGCCTGATTTAGCAATTCTCACGTTTTAGTCCCTCAAGGACCACTCTCATGAGTTTTGGCCATAGCCATGTACCACCATGCTTGATTAGCTTAATAGTTTAATGTAATTCTATATACTAGAAACAAATACATCTTACTGTCTAAAAAAGAAATTTTATATGGTTGCCTTAAATGGAAAGTCAGTATTACATGCTTTAAACAGGAGATAACCATGAAAGTAAATACAATGGAAACAAAACCATATAAGAAAATGCTCTCTGTTAAAAGAAGAATAGCAAGCCTTGGAGGAGGATGTTAAAAACATCTTAGTGCCCAACTGAAGCTCTCTCCTCGACTTGCAGAAGGACTGGAAGAGAAAGAAAGGGGCTCGCTTCTTCTCACTTAGTGATTGAACAGTATGCTAGATGTACAGTCACGCCTGCACCTTCAATGTTCCAAGCTAGGCTGAGACAGCGCTTTGAGAGGTGATGCTGCTCAATCATACTGGCATTCCCTGAAGGTGGGAATTACAACACAGGCTCTGGGCACCATCACTCACCCAAGGACCTCTGGACTCCCTGGGAAAAGATCCACAGGAGCACTCAGGGTCTGCAGAGGATCACTGCAGGACTCCTGGTGGGCGCAGCGGCACAACTGCTTGGTTTTCAAGGTCTGCCCTTGCTCCATGAAGCAGCGAGAGAGCCTGGGCCACCCAGCACACAGAGCATGAAGAGTACAGAGCCCTGGAGAGAGCTGAATGGGGCCAATGCCACCTTCCTGGATGGAGCATTGTTCCTCTGGAGGCATCTTGGCCTTGGCCATCCCCTGCCCTCTCCCTCTGCACAAGGATGGCCATCCTGAGCTGAGACAAATCAAACTGGCACCCGTGTAGAACTTGTCCTGTTTCAGTTTTCCAAATACCCCTCCCACATCTGGGCTCTGAAGGATGACCCCACTTGAAGAGAAAACAGCTGACAACCTTGTTACCCTCAGTCCCTGGCCATGAGTAGCCTTGTGCCTGGAGAGAGAGGAAATCACAATCTAGACCAATCAATTAAACCAAAAATCAAGTCACAAAGCTCTTAGAATGTTGTGTACGCATTTCATGGAGGAACTGGCAAAGGTCTACAGAAATGGGAACAATTAGGTTTTTATCTGAGATCCAGATACAAGTCCGAGACAACAAAAGAAATGCCATCAAACTGACATGTTCGAACGTATGCATATTTGAGACCCACCATCAAATATAAACAGGGCCAGGATGCATTCATGGGACAAAAACCCATGTCATTTTAGGGAAATAGTTGAAAACTGGCCTTACCCTGGGGAGTGAAATTACTATCATGTGCATACCTGTCTCCCCCACAGACACGCAGAGGCATGGCAACAGAGAGGGCGCCCAGCGGTGGTTGGCTCAACTAAATTTGGATACGGGGAACAGCAGAACACTTTCCACAACCAGATGGACAAGCAAGGTCCAGGGAACAGTGCCCATGGGCGAAAATGTCTCCATGCCTGGCTGGTACCACTCCTGAGCCCCGTACCAGTGAGAGGGCGCTTCCCCAGGGGCTGCTGAGGAGACTTTCAGACGCACTTCCCGTCTCTTCCTCAGCCATCGGGGGGCTGGCTTGAGCCCCTGCCCTGAACCCAGGGTGTGTTCTAGGAGGCCTCCTGCTTTGCTTTCCAGACCACCTGCTCACCTTCTGCAGCCCCAGAAGGCAACGGCAGTTCTTCTTCTGATTCAAAAGCTTGACCTACCTTTGTGGAGACAGCAGTCCTGTTCCGAATGGCCCACGGGCAGTCACTAAGACCCTTCTCCTCCAAAGGCACTACCACCTGCCTAGTTGCCTCCCCTAAGATGCCACATGCTATTTGTTTCTATCTTTTAGTGAATAAACAGCAGTCTTATTTATTCACCTGGGGAAAGACAACTGTGGCTGAAGGCTTCGGTGGTGACTCACAACGACATTCAGAAGGGTCTGGTGCCTGGACTGTAAGTAGTGAGCTCCCACATTAGCCAATCTATTCTAAATATTAAAAGTCTTCACTTTTCCCCCCAGAATAATTAACATTCAACAATTATCTCTATACTTTATCACTGAAACAGTTCTTCATTAAAACTAGAAGAATATGATGGCGTCAATCCTCCAGATACAGGCACCAAAGGGGGTACAGATATTATTATCTGGTAGTATCTTAACCAGTCCTTGTTGGCTCAACAGCTAGGGGCACAGGGCCTTTCCAGTGTGTCCCCAGGACCTTCTCTGTCCCTGTAGGGGTTTTTCCAGCCGCTGTAAGCCTCGACTGGGAAGGGAACACTGACCTGGCTGCTTTTTACTCAAGCATCTCATTACCAAAGAGAGTTCTATTAAAGCGTTTTCTTTGCTGAGGCAGCCTGCTCAGTGTTTCTGAGTGGTACCAAGGCGATTTCCCACGGTATTCATAGTGCCAAAGCTGGCAGTGCGTTGTACAGAGCTGGCCTTCACCTTGGCCATGGCTCATGGCAGATGCACTGAGGTACTCATAATTACAACTCAGGAGGAAGTGTCTCAGGTGGTGTGTTTGTGATTGGCCACTGCAAGACTTTCAAAGGTGCCCAAGACGGGAGTCTTTGATACCATGGTAAAGTGCATTTTCTTTTTAAACTATCTCCTAAGACTATTTTTTAAAGTTTATTTATTTATTTTGAGAGAGAGAGAGAGCGAGCGAGCAGGGGAGGAGCAGAGTGAGAGGGAAAGAGAGAGGATCCCAAACAGGCTCCGTGCTGTCAGTGCAAAGCCTGACATGGGGCTTGAATTCACAAACCCTGAGATCATGACTTGAGCTGAAACCAGGAGTCAGATGCTTAAGTGACTGAGCCACCCACGTGCTTCCCCTCTTTTCTTAAAAATGTTTATTTATTTATTATTTTTGAGACAGAGAGCATGAGTAGGGGAGGGGCAGAGAGAGAGGGAGACAGAGAATCCCAAGTGGGTTCTCACTGTCAATGCAGAGCCAGATGCAGGGCTCAAACCCACAAACTGCAAGATCATGACTTGAGCTGAAGTTGGACATTCAACCGACTGAGCCACCCAGGTGCTTAGTTAAGTGCATTTTCTATTCCTATTGAGAAACAGTAGGAAAGATCTTTCAAGAGGTCTACATAGCATGCAAAGTGATGTGCAACTGTACCTGGTGATACAGTAAAATGTTCCATCTTAAGTGTAAGGATGGGCAGGAGCACCTGGGTGGCTTAGTTGGTTAAACGTCTGACTCTTGGTTTTGGCTCAGGTCATGAACTTGTGGTTTGTGAGTTTGAGCCCCACACTGGGCTCTGTGCTGACAGTGTGGAGGCTGTTTGGAATTCTCTCTCTCCCCTTCTCTTTCTACCTCTCCCCTGCTCACTCCCTCTGTCTCTCTCAAAATAAATAAACTTTTTAAAAAAAGTGTAAGGAGGGGTAACAAAATTATGTGTTCAGTCTGATACTAATTTTTGTATAAAAAACACATACACATGCATCTAAAGAAGTCTGGAAATATATACACCAAAATGCTAACTGGTTTCCTGGTTGGAGTACAGAGGATATTGAATTTCTTCCATTTTTAAGTCTTCATATTCTAGTTTATCTACAATCAACAAGTATTAATTGTGAACTAAATGTTATGAAAAAATAAATGTGTGTATGGAAGGGCGCACCAGAGCAATGGGTCTGAGCCTACAGCCATCTGTCTTGTTCCCCTCAGGGTAGAGAAGATCAGGACCAGAAGCAGAGTTTTGGGGCAACAATGGCTCTCTGGAACCTGTTTTCCAAAATAAGGACCTTGTCAACAATTTTTTTTTAAAGTTTATTTATTTACTTTGAGAGAGAGAGAGAGAGCAAGCAAGCGAGAGAGAGCACAAGCATGGGAGGGGTAGAGAGAGAGAGAATCCCAAGCAGGCTCTGTACTGTGAGATCGTGACCTGAGCCAGAATCAAGAGACGGACGCTTAAACCAACTGAGCCGCCCAGGGGCCTCAACACATTTTTATACCTACATTGACATTACTAACATTAAAAAAGAATGTCAATAGGTTGAAAGGGAAGATTCAGAGGCTATGGCACTCATCATATGTCTGCCCCGACCTCCCAACCTGGTCTCAGCTCGGAGATGTTAAGAGCCCAGCTGCGCCTCTGAATGCATGCATGGGCAAAGATTTCTGGGTGTTTGTGGCCAGGATGCACCTTTTATTTTTAAAGAAAAAAAAAATGCATCCTTCTAAATTAAGACAGAAGAGAAGGAGCTGCCAACCATTATCTCAGCCTGTATCTCAAATCCTAGGCCCTGCTGGCACCTCATACCTAGGTTGTTCCATATCAGGAAGTCTGAACCTCTTAGTCCCACCTTTTCAAAACCTCGTCTGATGGCCAAGTATAAGAAGGCTGTCCCAAATCTACTGGAAAAGTGCTCCCACTTAAGGGTGTATATGCATGTGGGTATCTGTGATGGCATCCATGATGGAGACCCTGTCACGTAAGACTCAGCCCATGTACTTCTTTTCCCTCTCAATTCTTTAGAACATGGTAAAATGTACAAAATAATGCTTTGGGCTCAAAGCTTTGAGAAAACTGAAGAAAGAAGGCTGTATCGTAGCCAGTTATGGATTATACAGATGAGACTGTACAAGCGAGTGGTACCCCCAGGTACCAAGATACTGAACTTGGCTTTTTTTTTTTTTTTTTAATCCATTGCCAGCTGGCCTTGCAATGAGCAGCTACTAAATAAACAAAAAAGGATTCATGTTTTAATTTAGATGACTCTGTGCCCCATAACTTGTCCATTTTTTCCCCTGGAGCCAGAGTGTTTGTTATTTCTTTGCAATTTCAGAAGTTATGAAATGATTCATGGTTTTGTTGGAGCTGAAGTCAACCAGAACCATTCATAATTGTGAACAATCTCTGTTATTGTTAGAGGGAAAACGCCAAGGCATCTGTGCTTCCCAAAAACACATGGGGGGAGAATTCCAGTTTGGAAATGGAACGGCTGTGTTTTTCCCTCTAGAGTTAAATTTATACAGACTGATTTCCAGGGAGATCATTGCGTTCTTCTGGTTGGAACAGCGGGGTGGCCACCAGAATGCATGATTTCTTCTCTCTCCTTCCTCTGTCAGACATAGGGCATCCGTGTGGTGACACTCTGCATACTGGTAATTACCCATTAAATGCCTGTCTCCCTTCCAAGAGATAGGACTCATAGAGATAGGACCTCTATCTTATTCACCCCAAAATACAGCTCTATGTCTTCCACAGACTAAGTGCTTAAAATAAATTATCTGTTGAATGAATGCACAAACCCCACCAGGCTAATGTTATATAAATTCTTCATATTTATTTGTGTTGGTTGATAACATCTACAACTCTAAGAGAGACTAAACAAAAATGAGAGAGAAGAATAAACTGATGATGATGGTGATGTTATAGATGATGATGGCAAATACTCTCTGAATGCATTTTATGTGCCACCAGCACCCCACTTAATCCTTCTGACTCTACAAATTAGGTCCTATCATTCCCACCTTATAGATGAGTTAAGTGAGGTCAGTGAGGCACAGATAAATGAAATACACTTATCTAAGATCACCTAGCAGTGAGCAGTATCCACTAGACACAAGTATCCAAATGTGTAAACCTACATGGTCCACCAACACTGCCACCGGTTAAAGCACTTCTGACGACACTTTCCAGAATGTATTCAGAATCTGAAACCATTTAATGGTGGGAAAACTTCATTCTCTATTGGTGAGTCTGGATTTGTGAAACAAACAAATGCCACTCAAAGCTGTAAGGTGTGTGGTGATTAGTGAGGATCTCTGAGTTTGAGAACAAGGCTGCTGGTGTGACTATAATGCCAGGAGACCAGCTTGCTGTGGGGAGTCATGGACCAGCCTGCAAAGAGCACTCCAGGTGAGAGAAGTAATATGGTACAGTAAAGTGGAGCACTGGACTGGGAGTCAGGACTTTTGTTTGCAGTTTGACGAAACACAGGTACTTCATCTCTCTGACCCTGGCCAATCAAACTGACTGGGCTGGCCTGGACCAGTGAGGTTCAGACCTATTGGATATCATATCTGGGAATGTCTAAGGTCCCTAAGAAGGGCACTTCTATTTCCCCTTCCTCTCTTTTAATATACCTCTGACAGTTAACTCCACAGATTCAAACTGATCAGTGTGTGTCTGTGTGTGTGTGTGTGTGTGTGTGTGTGTGTGTGTGTTGTGTGTGTGTGTGGAACAGAAAAGATACAATTTAACATAGGTTCCCTTTTCTTCAACAGTACTAAAAGTTTTCAGTATGAACTACAGCCAGAATTGCCCATACCACTCATTTCTTCTCTTCAGAGATCAATGTGGATTTGCCAGCAAATGTCAACCAACTCAGCATCTTCAGGAAAGATCTGAGAAGTAATGAAGGGAGAACACTGTTTCCTCTTTACCTAGAAGCAGAATCAAGAATGACTGCCTGGACTCAAACGGAGACTGGGCTGACATAGTCTTTACCTTGAGACCGATGCTTAGCTTCCCCATGTCAGAACGCACTGTGACTCACTCACCATCTCAGGTGAAAACAGGGGAGTTTTGATCCCTCTTTGTGATGATGACAAAGACTCAGCAAGTCCTGCACATAAAGTGCCACTCCATTTCCCTCCCTACTTGACACATGGCCATGAGATGCACACAGGTCCTGATGAAGATCAGTACCTTACCACCTGCCCAAACCAATGCACCTTCATCGTGGTCTAGCTGCAAGGCGGGATCACTCTTTCTTAGTCCCAGGACAGAGCTAGGTGATGTGGTCAAAGGAAAAAAGGACACAGAGGCTGTAGCCTGCATGACAGAATAGTCAAGGAGGCCTGAGGAAGGCTGGGCACACTCCCCACCTTCATCAAAGAGCCACGAAAGTGAAGGTTCTCTCTTAGCAAGCATTCCACCATGACCACTGTCTTTGGAGACAAATTTTAGATTGTGTGAGCTCTACACCCTTAGAACTGAGGGGAAATGACAGATAGCAGAGGCTGCCAGAGTAGAGGCCATTCACCTGCTGTGTATCCTTGTGGCCTCTGCAGGCATCAGCTTCCTCCTTTGTAAAAGAGTGGGGTGAGGAGCACCTGAGTGGTACAGTCAGGTGAGTGTCCAATTCTTGATCTCAGCTCAGGTCATGATCCCAGAGTTGTGGGATCAAGCCCTTCATCAGGCTTCATGCCAAGTGTGTGGTACCTGCCTAAGATTCTTTCTCTCCCTCTGCCCTTCTCCCCTGCTCTCTCTCTCTCTCTCTCTCAAATAAATAAATAATGTGATGAATAAAGAAATAAAAGATTTAGAAGGTGGGGGGATACATGCTCTCTTTCTCTCCTTAAACTACTAACTCTTCTGTGATTCTAAATCTCTTTCATGTTTCTGGATGATCTACATGGACTGAGCCTTTTATTAACATCCTGACACCACATGTGATCAGAGAGAAGTCCTAAAATTTCTTTGAGGAAGTCACATACTAGAAGAAATAACTCATCTCAATCGTTAGCCCTAAAGAGAGCACAGACCTGCACCCTCAGAGTTGTGAGCTGTGGCTAAGCCTCTCTGCCTTGTCAGAGAATGGGTGTCATCTATGGATCTCAAGCACCCAGACCCATATTTAAACTCCCTGGGGAGCTGGGGGAAACACGGATAACATTTGCAGAGGAAACTAGTGGCTGAATATTCACAAGCCAGGTGCAGTGCAGCTGTAGATGGCCATGCACTTGTCACCCCAAGTGAAACAGGTCTCGGACCCAGACCACTGACCACGGGGAGAGAGGCAGACAGGTTTCTTCAATTGTTAGGGCTAGAATGTGCTCTCTCGGGGAAATCTTTGAGTTGGAAAGCACCATCTACACAGCCACTGTGGTCACTAGAACAAGAGTAATGTGGGGACAGGGGGCAGGGTGCTGGTCTTTTTCTGAACCATGTGCCTTCAAGAACTCCCATGCTCTCAGACAAGGCTCTCCAGATATGAGAAGCAAATGACTCAGGGCCTGGGGAAAATGGAAGCTGCAGAACTGAGAAAAGCTGAGTCAGCTCTGAAAAAGTTCACGGGCTCACCCAGGCCTTTGCCTCCCGTGAGATGTCTCCACACTGGCTGTTAGAACCCCACGGGAGAGGCTGAGGCGTCTCAGGCCTGGCAGAATCACAGCTAGCCTCTCTTTCCAGGTGCACTTCCCGAAGGACAGTGTTCAGCTGCAGCCTCCAGCACTTGTCCGCCCCTCTGCAGGCGTCAGTGTGATAGCATCCCTCCCCCACCGTAAGTACCCCAGCCGAAGAACATTCTGGGCCAGAGCTAGGCCATGAGTCTGGCTGCTCAGGCCTTGGCCACTCCTAGACTGGTTGCCACTGGGTCCTCCAGCCAGAGAGGGTGAGACAGGTAGGCTCTCCTTGGGATGTCACCAGAGACGGGGAGGGTTGGGCTACTCACAGTCCTTAAAAATATCAAAGTCTAGGTAAACCCTGGCTCCTTTAGGAATAAAACAACATAGGTGTAGGTGTCTGGATGAACACTCTGCCACGGAATGGAGTGGAATCAACCACTCAGCTTAGGCATCCCAGGCAGAGTTGAGGTTACTGAAGGCAAAGGGAGGCCAGGGGCAAATCAATATCACGGCTTCCCAGCAGAGCCGGGTCAGCACAGCGTCTGGGCTGCTTATTTTGGTCTAGTGCCTCGGTTTTGTTTCCTCAAGAGAAAATAAAATCAACACCAGCAGGCTAAGGGTTCACATGCCGTTTTGTGGTGCAACCCCCAGAGGAAGGAATGTAGAGCCTTTGGGGGGGGGCAAGAATGCTAAGGTGGCCAAAGGGCTCTTGGCCTCGCTTTGACAGTGAGGACTACTTCCTCTTCCGGAAAGCAGCTCCAGAGGCAGCATCATTCCTGCGATACTGCAGAGGTAAGTGGCTCTCATGCTGGCAACTCTCCAGCTGTGGCAGACACAGACCTGCATGCAGTAACCAGGAATAGAAACCTACAAGGCTTGGAACCGTGAGGCCTGAAACGTTCAGATGACACTGTCACCTTCCAGGAAACTGCCTCACGCTTTGCTTCTGAGTTCCACACCGTGGCTTGCATCCTCTTGGGTGCTGGCTCCCCACTGATGCAGAGAGGACAGGGCAGAGGAAGGCAAAGCCGTGCCCTGCAGAAGGCAGCTCACTTTTAACCTGGTGCCTGCTCAGCTGGGGTCTGAGCCTCAGAAATGTGCTGTGCTGTCCACACAGAGGGGACCATCCATTCATTTTCTCACTCATTCAGTGAGTGATTTACTAAGCATCTACCATGTGCTGGCCCCTGTTCTAAACACTGGGGGTACAGGAGTAAGCAAAGTTGATGTCTACACAGAGCTCTCATTCTAGTGGTATTAACAGTCAATGGTCAGGAAGTGCTGGAGCTGCACTGCACGCCATCCTAAATGCTAAACACAGATCTCATATAATCCTCCGAACAGTCTTAGGCAGATGCTGTGGGCACCCCATTTAACAGGTGAGGGAACTGAGACTGTAGCCAGAATAAATCACATTCCCTGGTCATGGCGGCATTCAAACCCACTTAAGTACAATGACACTCTGCCTCCCAAGCTATGTGAGCATCTTTGATGCGGTTTCCTGATGGTGAATTCTTTTTGGCTTGTCTTGAAAGCCATTTGTGTAGAGGACATGTTTGGCTGTACCCACAAAATGGAAAGAGCCTGTAGGCTGTCTTAAAACAATACAAACAGAATCATGAGTATATAAAGAAGAGATGTCCTTGTGAAGCTGTCTTTCTTCTGTCTGTCTAGTAAGAAGCAAAGGCTAGTGGGGGCACTCAACCACACCCCCTTTGAGGTGGCCAATGTGACATATTTTTCTCCCAACATATTTACTATTAAAGTAAAATTTAAAAAAACCCAGGAGCACAAAAATAAGTAAAACTTGGGTACTAACTTGAGGGAGTCTGTGGTTGGAGGAGACCAGATCTCTGAGAGTCCGACCATTTTTCATGCACAAAGAGTTCTGAGGTCAAACAAGTGTGGGAAACTCTGAGTTGTACAAAAAGAGCTGCTGGGAGTTTTTTTAACTACAGAACTTCTCAGAGCCTTTAATATGCTAAAGACTATTGTGTTTCTCCAAGATGGGGATTTAATAGGCAGGATTTTCTAGACTTACTTGCCTTACAACTATTTTGTGAGGAGGTATAGAACACATGTTAAAAGCTCATACAATCCGAATTCCAAGGAAAATGAACTTGGGAAACACCTAGCCCACTGGAACTGCTTTCTTTAGCCTGAAATATCATTTGTCTCACTGGGCACATTTCTGAAAACGTATGAACTTCTCCAGCAACTACCTCAGAGTTATAAGGCTTAAGGGGGTCAGTCATGTTAGAGCAGGCATTGGGAGGCCCTTGCCAAGGTTTTGGGGATGATGATGATGATGATTTGTAGGGGAGGCTCTAAGAGGGAGAAAACACCAAAAGAGCAATAACAGTAAAGTATGAATTAAAAACCCCCAGCAGGTTCTAGTCTGGTCTGGTCTGGGCTCTGCTGTTGTCATGCTATGTGCCCTTAGCTACTCACTCCAGGCACTGGCCCCGCTCACCCTTCTGCAGTAGATGGGAATAGACCAGATGGACCGGAGGCCCCTCCAGCTCTCACAATCTCTTTATGCTATGATCTGCCACCCAGTGGCAGGCAGCATGGGGTGACACTATAACTGAGATACCCCTGCCTCCGGGGACCAGGATCACCTTGCCAAGGGCCCTGCCCTGCTTGGGGGAAGGGTATTGAGCTTCAAAGGTCCAGAGGCCCTTCAGGGAATACAGGTTGGGCCACCAGGGAATCAAAACCCTTGACTTCAGATGCCATTGCCTAGGATCAAGCTTGGTGAGTTTCAAAAGACTCCCAGCCTATGTTCAGGTTTATGTAATTGGTTTAGAAATCAGGGGGATATTCATTTCTTTTCCTTAACCCAGGCGCTTCCAGTTGTTCCCCCCAATACTGTGACCTCCCCAATTCTATCCTGTGACCGCCTCATCTCCCCACTGCTGCCTGCCGGTCTGCAAGCACCTCCAGGGGCTCCACATCCTGCAGGAGCCGAGTCCACACACTTCTTCTCACCCATTCCACATCTCTTGATCTTTCCCAGAACTGCCCGATTCCTGGCAGTACCTTCACACCATACTTAGTTCTTCCGATCCCCCACACCCTCCCATTCCTCCTTTTATTCATTCAACAAATATGTATTAAGCACACAGAACATGCCAGGTATTCTATATTCTGGGGACGTGGCCGTGAACAAAGCAGACCTGGCCCTGTCCTTCAGGGAATGTATGTTCTAGAAAGAGAAAACAGAGAATAAGCAAATAAATACATGAGAGGTTGTGGCAGGTGAGGAATTAAGCAAAGGAAGGGGATAGTGAGTGATGAGGGGTGCTATTTTAAAAGACAGACTCTCATTTTAAAAGAAGGCCTCCTGGAAGAGGTGACATTTGGTTAGAGACCTGAAAGAAGGTGGGTGGAGTGAGTCTGTTCTGAGTCCCCCTCCCAGCCACCCTGGGCTTCAGAGGTTTGGGACCTGGCTGGGCTGGTTCGGAACAGGGACCAACCAATCCTTTAGAGACAGAGGAAGCCAAACTGCCCAAGTAATGGTGCGTCCTCCTTTGGACTTGAATATCCTCATTGTCGTTGCCTCTGGATGTGCTTTTTCATGAGATATCCATGGATATATCGGATCACAGTGGGGTGGGCCCTCAGTTTCCCATCTGTGACATGTGTGAGCTGGATGGAATCCAAGAGCCCTTCCAGGTAAACCACTGTGTGCCTCTGAACATGCATGGGTTGTGTTTCTAGAAAGAGGCAAACAAAGACACATAGACTGAAGAAACATCACCCAAGAGGCAGCAGAATGCTGTCACTCCCACCTTAGAGAGGTGATGGGAAACTCCATCACTGAAGCGTTAACCTGAAAAGAGGTCCCTTCCCAAAGGCCCTTAGCTCTACCGACATCAGAGTCTTGAAGGCCAAGTGTCTGTGGTCTGTTTTACATACCACACTGGAACTCTGGTTTATATAAAACCAGCCATAAAGGTTATTCCAACAGCTTCAGGGCTATTTCGTTCTCTCCCCACCCACTCTCTGACTGGGGATGAAGGGCAGAGCTATAAAATCTGCTTGAGAGGCAAGCCCTTATCAGGGGGCCGGGCAAGGCACTGTTTGCTGAAGGCCCCATTCGCCCAGGTGCAGCCACCATCCAGGTCTGAAACAACAGATGGCCCGGGCTTGGAAGTGAACATCCCGTTTCCTCTGGACAAGCCGTGTTTACACAGGGACAAGCGGCACGAGATCCCGCTGAGGGGACAGAAGACACCAGGCCCCACACTAGCCCTGCTGTGGTCTTTGCACACTGGGCTGGATGACTCCTGGTGTATAAAACTCACACAGGAGCTTACCACCCACGAGCAGCAGCTCAAATGGAAGGGTTTTTTTTTTTTTTAAATAAAAAACGATGTAATGTATGTAGCTAAATAATCAAAAGCATCATTTTTACAGTAAAACAAACAAGAGGAGCTTGTTTTGTAATACAAATTTCCCATGAGTTTTTAGAATAAAGAGCCAGATGTCACAGAAACTCTGGGCCCGAGGATGGCTGCTTCAGATGATGTCCTTTGACCTCCCGGGGCAAACACCCCTCTTCCATGAGGGCTATTTGGTCGAAGAGCCCGAGGAGCTTTAGAAGCATAAATAGTGGGGCTTTCTTCCATTCCCCAGATACTCACTGGGTGCCTGCCATGGTTTTAGACACTTTCCAGTGAGATTCACTTGAGTTTCTGGGCCAAGTGTTTCTTTCATTTGTTTGTTTGCTTTAATTCTGTAAAATTGAGATAATGAAACTTGCCTCATTGGATTATTGTGAAGATTAAGTTCTTTCTTTTTGTCTCTCTGTCTGTCTGTCTATTACCTCCTAGAACAGTACCTGGTAGTCAGCAGAGATCCCAATACTTGTAACTTCTGTCCCCCAACAATCGGTAAAGACACCTACAGTGACTTCCAACAAAGAAGACATTTCTTAAAACGATTCTACCTCTACCCTCTTAATCCTCCTTTTGAGCATTAAAGTCATTTTTCATTTCTCCTTCATCAAAAAGGTTCACTGAGAAGCAGTTATACAGAGAAAATGGAATTCATTCAATCGACAAATATTTGTTGAGTTCCTTCTCTGTGCCAGGCACACAGCAGAGAACAGACAATCCTTGCTCCCATACACGGGGAAAGACAGGTATGAACAGAAATATATATAAATATGTCAGAGGGTAGTAAGTACTTTTGGGAAATAAAAGGCAGGGAAAGAGAAGAGGTGGTAACAGTAGGTGGGATGCTGGTTTACAGAAAAGCCCTAAGAGAGAGACATTTATGTGGACCTGAGGGAGTGGGGCAGCGAGGTGAGGACACGTGCTCACAGCGCACAGCACACTAGTGAGCAGACCTGGGACTGGGAACCAGCCAGGCTCTTCCCACGGCACCAGCTCCAGGCCAGCAGGCTCGGGTTGAAGGTGGGGCGGAGCCGGAGGGGGCACACTGCTCCGATCCACAGGCGCAAGGGAGAAACACTAACATTTCTAGTACAGTAATTTTTAGTTAATTTTTCTATTTGTCCCTATGCATTTTAATATGGAGAATATAATTACGTATATTAAGGATACAGACCCAAATGTGTTTTACTGAGAGGCAACATCCAAGATGTCTGGGGAGCCCTGCTGCCCTCCATGTGCGCTCTACCTATCCTAGGGCAGCCTGGCTGGGCCCAGACTAGGCCTGGGGGAGCTTTGCTCTCTGGTGGCACTTGGAATACATGAACCTGTCCAGACGGAGGTAGGCTGGACCCCGTTCCTGGCCCTGGAAAGTGCCACCAGCTCCAGAGCATGCTCAGGGTCACCTGGTCAAGCCCCCTCCAGGGTGAGACCTTCTGGTCGATCCTGCTGCACTGCACATGTGTCATGCAGGTAGGCGGTGAAGCAGGGGGACGGGCCAGCCGGAGGTGCGGCTGGCGAACACGCACCTGTCTAAAGCAATGGCATTTCTTCCTTTGTTCTTTCTTTTAAAATGCCATAGAAGGCACAAAAACCAAAATGAAACAAACAAAAAAAGCTCCCCTTCCTAAAAAAAAAAAAACCAAAACCAACCTATGCTGCATTCACCACAGCTGAGGGTGGGGAATGGCCTCTAGACAACCATCCTGCAATCTGTGGTCTGGAGGCTTCCCCGCACTCCACCGTCCTAAGCATACTCTAAATATCGCCCAATTCCAGCAATTTCTCACATCCACGTCCACAACCCAGGTCCCAGCCGTCCCCACCTCTCACCCACTGGGAGGGCTTGGGGGCCTTCTACCTGTCTCCTTGCTCCCCTCTTGCTCCTCCCCTGCCTGTCCTCCACACCGGCTGCCAGAGTGAGTATGCATCAGGCCATACCTCTCTTCTAATTCACTCCCTCCAGGGGCTTCTCAACACACTCTCTTCCTGACAGCCCCAGGCTCCTCCCAGGGCTGCGGCCTCCCTTCCCCCACCCCCTCACTCCCTTGGCTTCAGCCACCCTGGTAGCCTTCCTATCATCCTTCCTATCCGGTCCTCGCTGGGCGGGCCATCATGTGCTCACTGCTGTCTCTGTCTTTGTGTTCTTCCTGTTTAGCAAGTTCTTTCCTAGGTCTTTGCATGACTACCCCTTCTCATCACTGGGGTCTAAGATTTCCTTCCTTCAGGAAGGGCTGGCTCCCTGACCACCTTAGCTGAAGCAGCTCCCCAGCTATCCTCCATCACGTTTTCCTCTCTAGTCTTTTTCATGGCATTCAGTACCTGTCATCTATTACTTGTGTTTGTGTGTCTTCCTGAAAGTGGAATGGAGGCTCCCTGAGGGCAAGGACTCTGACTCTTGCCCTTACAGCTCTATCACCAGTGTCTAGAACAGCACACACAGCACACCCTGGGTAAGTGTTTTCTGTCTTACTGACAAATGGGGCTGTCATTATCACACCACTGTTTTACCTGTTCCCTCTCTGCTAGAATGAACTCTATCCTCTATCAGAAGGCGGGGAAGGTGGCTCCAGCCCCCGCAGATCTGGACAGAATGCACACACTTACATGCTGACCTGACAGCCAATGAAGCTCAGATTCAACTAGTTAGAGCCCACATGATTTCTGTTAGTGCCCCCTGGGTGACCAGGAGTGCCACCACTTACCAATCTCCATTTCCTCATCTGTAAAACTGGGAAAAATCATACCTGCCTCAAGGGACTGAAGTGGAAGTAGGCAATAGGCAAAAGTGCCAAGCCCTGGGCTGGCAATCTGTAGGAACACGTTAGTCCCCTTTTCACGGTACCATGTGCCACCTCTTCTGTTCCTCCAATAAGTTACCTGCTATCCCTGACATTGTGACATTTGACATTTCTTGCCTAGAAAGGAACAGCTCAGAGTTTATTCAACTTTCCTCACACAATTAGACACAACCATGAAGCCGTAATTCCCCTGAGACAGGGTATATGCCACATTCCACTCTACAGAAATATAATGGCTTTCCCTGTGGTGGCCTCGTGTCAGGGGCAGCCTGGCACAGCCGCAGGGGCCACAGACACTGGGCACTACTCCGTCCCGCCTTAGCTGGCTCTCGCGGAGATAGGCAACACTACCAGCTGTCCAGAAAGATCCCACAGGCTGCCAAGCTGTGTTTAGCCTAAGCAGAGCCAGGGAGCCCTCGGGACAACAGTAAATCTCTGTCTGAGGCTGATGTGACTGTTCCTGAACCATCCCTCTGAAAGGGGCCTGAAATCCAGGGTTGTCACCTGGGACCCTGGAGATGTCCAGATGGGTTACATACGGGGCAACTGAGTCCTAAGGAACCAAATGGTCCATGGTCCCATAATGTTGTAAGTGAACTGGGTTCACTACACCCAAGCACCCTGCCCATGAGCGGGTATCAGCATCTGGCAGTGTTCTACTGGGGAGCTGCCTCTAGAAATCTACAGAAGCCTGAGCAGCAAGCTACAGACAGGCCTTGACAAAGGCTACCTCTAAGAAGAGAGGGTAGGGGCTCTCTCTTCTATGCTAGTTTCTCTCTTCAAGGCTGTGCCAGGGGCCAGAGTCAGAGTCAAAACCACTGTCTCACTGTACTGCCTCTGGCTTGGCCAGGACCACAGGGTCTAGAAACCTCTACAGAAGTGAATAGAGCCTGGCACAGAGAAAGACAGACTGGCCAGGGAGGCACAGGCTACATTCTGGGGCTCTGCCATTACTGGACACCTGAGGCAGGTCCCGTCTCCACTGAGTTGATTTCCAGCTGTGAAATGAGGGTCTTGGACTGAGGTTCTCTCCATCTCTGACATTCTCTGAGTCTATTAGTGCTCATACAGGTCATTTTCTCTTTTTGGTTCTTGGCCATTCATTCCACATATATATACTGGCATCTTTTCTGGACAGGCACTGTGTTAGGTACTATGGGGGATGAATGAAATGCACTCTTTTCTCTCATGGAGTTTTGAATGTCATTCCTTGGTCAAGTTACATAATGTCTCTCAGTCTCAGTTTACTCCACATTAAACCAGGTCTCATAGCGATCCTTACAGCGAAAACCAAGTAAACATTGACCACTGTGCCAGGGCCTCTGCTGATGGCCGTTACATCCACTGCTCACAGTAGCAGTGCAAAGGGGTACCCTCGTCTTCCTTACTGAACAAGACCAAGAAGTCAAGCACTCTTCCCTCTCACTGTGGTAAGAGAATAATGAATGGGCTCCCAAAGACAGCCCCACCCTAATCCGCCCTCCCCGCTGCAACCCTGTCCGCAAATGGGGCTTTGCAGATGTCATTAAGGTTATGGACATCGAGATGAGGAGATTATCCTGGCTTATCCAGGTAGGCCTGATCTAATCACACGGATCCTTTCCCAAGTGGGTCAGAGAGAGAAGCAATGACAGAGGAGGGGCCAGAGAGATGCAAGGATTCCAGTCACCACAGGCTTTGAGGACAGAGGAAAGGGGCTGCAAGCCAAGGAAGGTGGCAGCCTCCAGAAACTGGAACGGTCCTCGGTTTATAACCAGGAAGAAAAGAGGACCTCCAATAACCACTAGGAAGTAAATTTTGTCAGCAATCTAAAAGAGCAAGAGATGGATTCTTCCCTAGAGATTCCAGAAAAGAATGAAGCCTATCAATACCTTGATTTTAGTCTGGTGGAACCTGTCAGACTCTTGACCTATGGAACGCTAAGATAATGTGTATTGTTTTAAGCCACAAAATCTGTGGTGATGTGGAAGAGCAGCAATAGGAAACTGACACATGAAGTCACTACCCACCCAGAAGGTACTGGAGCTGAGGGCCTGCATCCTCTGCAGGGCCTTTGTGTATAACATGGACACCCAACCAGGCTATGATGCTCACCTCACAGAGGGCACGTAAAATGCTATCAGTTCACCATGCCCGGCACACAGCAAGCACTCAGAATAAGTGAGCTATTATTATCGCCCTCGGGAGTTCTCACAAGTCTGGCAGCAAAGCCATGTCACATTGTTGTCCCGTGTGTCAAATGAAGGGGCTAGACTGCATGCTCTCCTGGATCTGTCTCCCGGGCTTTTCCTCGGCTCATTCCACTTCTGCATTTCCACCTGACTTGGAAGCTCAGGCTCCAAGGCTCCAGAGTGCGCCTCAAGCCTTCAGAGGGGCTGACTGGAACTCCCTGCACCAGGGAGCACACGTGAGGGGAGTAAGAGCTCACGGAGGCAATAGCTTTTATGCTCTTTTTTGGAGGCCACCAATCCAGGGAACCGAAGGGCTCCAGGTTCTGAGGGCTACATCCTAATCTAGACTGTCACATCACCCTGGCTGCAGAGGGGCAAACGCGGGGACCATTTGAGGGTTTATCTTAAGGATACCTTTAGACAGGCAGCCCACTACTTTTTGCTACGACAAGCCTAGTGTCCTGCAATTTCTGGGGCACATGGGGTTCTCTGCCACTCTCGTGGGTCTTTGCAGAAATAATGAAACGGACTGCAAGGCACGTTGCAAACCAAGGAGGCTGCCTCACTTGCCCTCCAGAGCTGTGAACACGTTGCTGCTCCCTTCTTCCCTCCCACTGACATGCTCTGTTCTTAATAAGGCTCCCATACAGATCTCTCCTGTGAGATAATCATAGACTCTCCGGGGCATGCCACTCTTAGCTGTCAGCAGCACTTAGGAAGACCTTATAAAGGCTTTCTAAACCTTCTGTTCATCTCAAAGTTGAGCTCTTAAAAACCCTGTGAAATCCCATTGCAAAACTTTGGTGCTTGACTCTGGGCTCTTTTCCTAAGTCTCCCCCACATCCCAGCTGGCCTCCTGCCATCCCCCACAGAAGGATAGAGCTTGGGTCCCATGTCTCCATTCTCTCTGAGTGCCACTGCTGGCTGTGGTGCTGGTCACCCTTCTCTATGCCTTGGCTTCCTCCCCAACCCTGGGACAACAAATCGGAGACTACAGGACGCTGGCACGTATACAACTTTGCCCAAATGATAAAGACGGTCACAGAGACGCACCCAGGCTCCCATCCTCTGTTCACTGTATCGAGCTGTCTTCAGAGAATTAACAACTCTTCTCAAGGAACAAGGCTCCAATACAATTATCTGGTCCAGAGTTTTTTTATCCATGATCCAGGAGCACCCTAGGCAGGGTGTGGTGGGTCCAGGGCTGCCTTTGAGAGATTGTTGACCCCATATACGGTGTTTCTTCAAATTCAAAAATACAGGGGTATTTTCCTGAGGAGACTCTTAATGCCTTCATCAGTTTTTCAAAGGGGTCTGTGACGCGAGGGACATTAATAACCACAGTTTTAGGCCCTAACCCCCTCCAGGAGGCTCTGAACACTTGCAGGAGAAAGTTCACGTACCACTCTGTTCCCAAAGCCTGGAGTTTATCATGGAACCTGGCTGTAGCAGGCTCTTAGTGAATGATTTTTGAAAGCACCCTACCCTCCAAGGTGATGTCTTCATGGGGGTAGGGAAGTGCGTATGGAGGCGGTGGGGGTGAGGTTCTGCAGGCAGGCAGGTACAATGGCAGACCCCCAGGCTACTAGGTTGGAGCCCTTGTCCCAGGTCTGCCTCCAACTTCAGTTTCTTTACCTGCAAAGAGAGGCCCACATAGCTGTCCAAGGATCCATGGGGAGGCTTCACAAAAAGAATAGATGCGGAAGAGCTCTGTCAGTGAGCGTCTCCATCACCTGCCCTTGTCATGTTTTGGGGGCTCCGATTCCAGTCCCACTGTTTCTCAGCATCAGCCAGAGAGACAATCTCCCTCTGCTTTGCTGGATTTTTGGACTGACAAGGGTCCTCTCTAGTTTCGGAAATTTAGATTCTCAGCCCTTGGAGAGCCCAAGGCACCAGGGCCTTACCCTACTGATGGCAGCTGCAACACAGGTTTCCCCTCTGCTCTGGGGATTTTAGGACATGCCTCTCTCTCAGGGGCTATTCTGTAGGTTGAGAGTTTAGGACTCTTCCAGAGAACAGAGGAAGTCATGACAGAGCCATATAAAAAGCGTAACATGGCAACAGACACAGGCCTGCATCAAGGGTCAAGAGATATGGGTTCAAGTCTTGACTACAGGTTTGCGGTGTGACCTAGAAGTTAAATTTCCTCCTTGTGTGTTAGTATCTTTATCTGGGGGATGGGGCATAGGGTGGGAGAAGGAAAGATCTCCTATTATTTGCTACAAAAGAGAAGCCTTGAAAGACCTCTGGCTTTCTGGAAGACAATTACAATCATGATGATCTGACCAACTAAGGGGACTCTCGAGAAGCCTTCTGTTGTGAGAGGGCATGAACAAGAGCAAAGACGCTATGGGACACCTTAGGTCTCTAAGCCTGGCTGACTTCTCAACCACGCAGGAACTTCCTCCCTAAACTGGGGCTTGCAAGAGAGGGGAGGGTTAATCACAACAGATCTTCAACCCAAGACCCATAGGATGGAAAAGAATTGGTAATCAGGTACCAGTATGCTCCCTGCGTGCACCAAATCTCCACAAGCAACTGAATCCTTGACATTAGAACATTAAATGTCCTTGACATTTTAGGAGAAAGATGTAACTTGCCTTTGGACCATGGCTATTAGGTGGAGGAGTAGGCTGCCTTCCCTGGGCTGAGTCTCCAGGTCTCACGAGGTCCCCCGTGGGGATGCTGCTATTTCTAAGATGCAAATTGCACTTTTCCTAGATTTTGTATATGTGGATTTTGGATAAGGGAGGCAGCAGGGCCAATATGATATGGACTGAAATGGTACTTCAAACATTTTGATTGTTCCTGAATAAAAAGATAAATATGTTTCAAAAAAAAAATGTGTCCCTAGGGTGCAGTGGCCCCTTTCTGGAATGGGTCAACTCAGAGGTGTTGCTTAGGGCTGGAGACAAGGAATAACTCCAACTGAGCACACACCCTCAAAATGGTGTCTTTCATATCTTAAAAGGTGTAGGCGTATACCCACAATGAAAAGATAATAGAAGGAGCAGTGGGTAGATCTGTTCAATGTGCGAGGGAATACCAGTAGCCTATGGGTTCAGAGAAGGCTTTGTGAAGTCCGATCTGTGCTGAGGCCCGGGTGTTGAGTACGGTTTGGCCAGGCAGAGTAGGCTAAAAGGGGCTCCAGGAATAGGGCACAATGTGGACAAAGGCCTTGAGATGCATGCGAGAGCACTCAGAGTCTGTGTCAGAAATTGAAGGATGATCAGCATACAAGGAGGCAAGGCGGCTGGCAAGGGAAGAGGCGGGAGGGGCAGGCAGGACCAGAGTGCGCAGAACCTGGAGCCTGTCCTAGGGAACCGGGCGTCAGGGCGTCAGCAAGTCGCAGCTGAGCTCTCATGGGAACAGAGCAAATGCCACTCTCGAGTGGCCCGTGGAGCCAGTGAGCCTGGTGGGTGGTGTGGTTGGGCCCCAAGTTCACCATCAGGTCTCACCATCTCACATTTTACACAAGAATTTTATGCTGGAAATCTTTCTTGCCAAACTTACTGCAGCAGAACATTAATGCTCTGCTTTGGTTTTCTCCACTGACACTGGTACCTCTCTACAACCCACACCCCTGCAAGAACCGAAAGGCTGGGTGATGGCCCATCCCTAACAGGAAAAGCATCTGAGGCCCAGATATAAATCACCTCCTTACTCAGGACTGTGTGAACCAGTTGAGCATCCAGCCTGGGGAGAGAGCAGCCCTACTTAATACAGTGTAACATTTTCTATCTCCTGAAAAGGGCAGGGAGGAAAAGAGGAGGGAAGTCACAGTGGGACGTTTGAGAGGATGTCCTAACCCATTTAGGGCTAGGCACAGCTTCATAGGTGTTCTTGACATTTACTAGACAATCAGCAACATGCATCGGACATTTGGATCACAAAGTGAAACACAACAGAACTGGTTTCAGGTTACGAGCTATTTGGCGCCTTCCTCCTCTATCCGCCTTCCTCCTCTATCCAGGTAAGTGCCTCTCCCCTCCTAGAAGCAAACACAGCACTTTCTCGGTCCCTTACCAGACTTCACCTGGTGTTACTGTTTTATTTACCTATGTGTTCTCTCTCTCCCACTTGATCTGAAGCTAATCAGAAAAAAAGATCCTGGACGTTTCCTTCATAAATAACACAATGCGAATGATAACCCTGGAACAGTGCAACACAGCGTCCTAGAAAGCTCTTGGGACGACATCCTAGTCACACCCCAGGAGGGTGAATGTGGACAAAAGACTTACCCTTGCTTTAGTTTTCTCATATGTAAGAAGAGAGTCATAATACTTAACTCATGGTATAATGTCTGATGATCAAATAATCTTAATGCATGTAAAACACCTGGCACCTGGCAGACATTCAACAAATGTGGCTGTCCTATTTCTCTGGGTTCCATACAGTTTCCAGCCAAGGGCCTCGCACGTACTCATTTAAAAAGATGGATGAAGGGGCACCCGGGTGGCTCAGTCATTTAAGCATCCGACCTCAGCTCAGGTCATGAACTTGCAGTTTGTGAGTTTGAGCCCCACATCGGGCTCTGTGCTGATAGCTCAGAGCCTAGAGCCTGCTTCTGATTCTGTGTCTCTCTCTCTGCCTCTCTGCCACTCATACTCTCTCTCTCAGAAATAAACACACATTAAAGAAAAAATTTTTTAATAAAAAGATGGATGAAGAAAGAGTCAACACTCGACTCTAATGATAGGGGTCTCCTGGCCCCCATAGGCAGCACAGAAGCCACCATGTCAGCTATATGGGACCTTTTAGAGTCCAGGCTCACAAGAGGCAGATAGAGAGGCTCAGCCTGTATAGCCAGCACTCTGAATTGAATATGCACACTACCTTGCTGCAAGCATTTAACTAAATCTGGTGTCCCATTAAAAATGACTATGCAGCAATCACCTTGAATTGAGCAAGAAGACCCAGTCTGTCACTTTTTCCCTGAATTGTAAATCAGAGAGCTCACAATTGATGCTGCAGCAAAACTGTGAAGGCAAGGACATGTCACAGGGGGCCTTTATTTATTAAGCAAACTCGAATGATTAAAGGTTTCAGGATGGAAAAACTTACCAAATACAGCAAATAATCAGTCTCAAGCCCCAACACCTGGAAAATATAGCTAGTGCACAAAACAGTTATATTCAAGTGAGACTTTCTTTTCTGTCCCCAGTTTCTGCTCAGTAAAGATGTCCTCTCAAGGCCAGGAGGCAGCCTTGCTCATGGTAGTAGTAGCTATATAACTGAGCCCTGAGCAAATTTCTTTACCTGGATTAACTCCTCTAACTCTTAGTACAACCTTGTAGGGCAAGGGCTGTCATAATCACCAGTTTATACTGGAGGAAACTGAGGCACCAGGAGGGTAAGTGGCTTATCAAGGTCATACAGCTCGCAGGTGGCAGGGCCAGGACCAATGAACCCAAGGCAGGCTGCCTCCAGGGCCTGCACACTGAATGACGGGGCGTTACTGCTCTTCAAAACCTGGGCCCTCAAACACTGGAGGAATGAGCTGAGCTTGGGGCACACACTACTGACAGCTTATGTTTTGTGACCCTGTGAGACTTTCATGTCCATGATCTCATTGGCTACTCCTGTTAAGACTAACACACACAGGTCTTATCACCAATTTACAGGAGGTAAGAACCCCCTAAGGCTCAGAGAGGGTAAGGACTTGCTAATTCTAGCCCAGCAACGGGCAGAGAAAGGACATGAATCCCTGTGCTCCCCGCTGGCAAGCAGGTTTGTGTCAAAGACAGGGCTGTGCTCACAGACTTGAGTGCTTGGCAGGTCGGGGCCTCTAAAGTGGGTGCTGGGGTGTCCTCTCCCAGTCCTCTACCTACAGCTGCAAACGTGGGAGATGAAGGAGGCTCACAGAAGGCTGATGCTGGGAGCAGAGCAGGGAAAAGTAGGGTGTGGGCATGTCCTCCTGTTTTGAGAACCCCTACCTGCTCCCCACAGTATCAGGCTCTATAGTAATATATATATAGAACAATGCATATAGTAAATCTTAGGTGTATAGGTCCACAGATTCAATTAGATTAAATGTATAGCCTATATAAGCACTGCCTAGGTCAAGTTATTACTTCTTTTAGGTTTTTGCCCTTAGCAGTAGGAAGGCTTAGCATTCTAGCCCTGCCCAAACTTCTCTACTACTTAAATCTGGCCCTAGTGCCTGCTGGAATGAGTTGCAAACTGAAGGTATACAGGGCAAGGGAGCAGAGGCACAGGCCTAGGCTGTGGGGAAGGGAGACAGGGGAGTCAGAGATGGAAGTTTCCTCCACAGGTAAACAGGCAGCAGAGCCTTTCCCTCTCCCTGCATACAGTAAGTGCTCAATAAAAAGCAGTGGTATAGCAGGCTCAGTGATTCTTTTTATTTTTTTAAATTTACTTATTTATTTTGAGAGAGAGAGAGAGAGAGAGAGAGCATGTATGAGCAGGGGAGGGGCAGAGAGAGAGAGGGGAGAGGGAATCCCAAGCAAGCTCCATGCTGTCAGCAGAGCCCAATGTGGGGCTTCATCTCACAAACCAGGAGATCATGACCTGAGCTGAAATCAAGAGTCAGATGCTTAACTGACTAAGCCATCCAGGCACCCCAGGCTCAGCAGTTCTTAATCCACAGGGGAGCCTAAATATACAAATAATACATACCATGTATGTAACACTGAAGTTTCACATAAGCATTGCAAAAACACCTTGTATGCCCAACAATTTACAAGAAAACCCACAGCAGTGTAAATGGGCTACTTGACTTACTATGTAAATTTACCCTGAATATTCCCTGTGCACTTTAGACCTATCTGGCTTATGGGGTAGAAATGATTCTGAATCGGGTTTCCCTCCACAGGAGGTTTACAGCCTAGATGAGGAAGCAAGTCTTACACATACCAAGTGTATGTGTATTTAGTGTTTAGTATGGAACTAAGTTCTTTCTACTGTTTCACATCATCCTCAAACCTACTTGCCCAGGGCCACAAAGCTAACAGGTGGCGCAGCGAGGATTCAGACAAGGCAGGGCTACCCGAAAGCTGGAGCACTTCACCACTATGCTCAAACCGCCTCTCTCCAAACAGCTCAGGGGCAGAGCTCTCTGCCAGGCTCACAGTGAGCACATCTGTTCTGGTACCTGGGCAAGTGTGTGCGCTCGTGTGTCTACAACCAGAATAAACAAAGGGATTCGGAATCTCTTAGGGACCAGGACAGCATATCTAAAAACTCTAATGCTGTGTTTCAGACACCACATACAAAGTAATGCAGAGAATGGAGTTCCCAGCCCCCAGAGCGGATGAGAACTGAGCCGGCCCTCACGGGCTGGGCCGCACACGAGGAGGATGGGCAGCCTGCCTCAGCGCCCAGCACAGAGGCAAGAAGCAGGCACGGGTGTGGGCGGGGGGAGGCCAGAGACAAGCATTCCATACAGAATGAGAGGCAGCTCAGGATCAGTGTGATCAGCTGGACTGTGGTATGTTCTCAAAGCTAAGGCCAAGTTTTAGACCCAATGCAGAGGGTGAAAGGAAACCATTTGGTGGTTGAGCAGGACGGCGAAGGACAAAACCAGAATTTCTGGAAGACAGCTGAGGAAATGCTATGCACAGCACTCAGAGAAAGGCTGAGCAAGAATGGTAGTGAGGGGGCCCAGGCCAGGCCAGGCCCAGACCTGCCTGCCGGGCAAGTGTGGGGAAGGAGGTAACTGAGTGGGGCAGCGCGTGGACCTGGGGCTGGGACAGGGGTACTGCCACCACCACCCAGGATGACTGGGGGGAGCCTTTCCAAGGCACTCTTTTGTCCCTTAGAGGGCAAGGCCTGCTCAGAACCAGCACCCCCATGCTGACGGAAGGCTTCAGGATAGCACTACCCAAACAGCTTTTTGGCCACCTTCATGGCTTTTATGCCTTTGGGGAATAAAACGTCCTGCTACTTTAACTTCATCTTAAGCCATAATTATCTGTAACATCACGGTATTGATGTGTTAAGGACCTTTTGCCCTAAAACACATTAAAATAAATATAATAACACATGTGTTCACTTATATACCACTAAACTTTCTGGCCATGCTTGAGGAAGCCTGCCCTCTGGCTCTAGTTCCCGGGAATCTGCACCCCGACACCATGTTTGCTCGCTGGATGTGTCTGAGGCCGAGGCCACACCTGGGTCAGCAACCCTGAATGAGGTCTGCAGGACAGCCTCCTGTCCTTGGTCAAACCTCAGGGCTCACGGTCTGAGGACTTCGCCGTGGCGGAGCAGGCGGCCGAGCCGGGGCCAGTGATGACTTCCTCTGCTAGGAGACCGGCAGGAAGGAGTGGCCCACTTTCTCTCAGGGCTTGTGTCCCAAAGGCCAGCCAGAATGACTGGTCCTTCCTGGGCCACGCAGAGTCAACCTACTTGGCTCCTGATGGAGCTCCTTCCCTCCAATGTCCTTTGCCTCGAAATACGCACACACAGGCCACCCCACCCCTCACCCCCAGGCAGCCGGGGTTGTAGCGAATGACGGTCTGTGGTCTGCATGCCCACAAGATACAGGTCTATGTAGTTCGTGATGGAGCTTTCTTTCTGACTCCCACACTCCAAACAATCATGGATCCATTTTCCCAGTTTATTTGTGAGTCTAGCTGTATAGACCTCCTTGTGGCTCCTGACACACACCAGGCACACTCCTGACTATGAACCTTCACCTCTTCATTTCCTCTTTCCCAACTGCACAAGGCAGGCTCCCTTGTCTCCATCAGTCCAATTTCAGCTTCACAGGGTAGTCTTCCCAGACCACTGTTACAAACAGTAACACCTCCTCCACACTGCTTATCCCCTGCCCTATGCAGTAGGCACTCAATATGTATCTGCAGAGCAAAAAAAATGATTGAACAATATTGGTGGAGAGCATGTTGATCAAGTGGTTTCAAACAGATTAGTGTGAGGGCTACAAACATCTGAAAACAGCCAAATCCCTACTGCTTCTTCCCTGGAAGAATTGTTAGTGCATGTCTTGATCAAAAAGTAAAGCAGGTCTTGACCAAAAAAGTAGCACCTGGGTCTGGTCTGGCTTTGCCGAGTGACCTTAAGTTCTCATGCAGGGGAGCGGATGTCCGTGATGCCCACCACTGCGGAGGGTTCCTGGGGATGGCCCTGACGATCACACGGCTGACGCCATGTGGTACCCATGTATACCCACGTCATTTTACAGAAAGGGCCCAGCAGAACCCTTTCGCTACAGAGATTCTTCATACCAGCCTCTTGGCTGCTAAAGCCAGCCCGATGTCTTTTGTTACAAGTAACAGTGCATCACTCTTATCTGGAAGCTACTTGTCCAACAATTTCTATGAATGAGAACCCTGCCAGGAACCATGAAGGACAATGAAGAACTCTGAGCACCAGGCTGCACCACAACAGCAACCCTCTCACCATCATGTACGTTTGTAGCACATTTCGCAGTCGCGAACTCATTTTTACATACTTAATGCCGTGCCGTTAAGAGGCAGGAGTGCAGAGAGGTCTGGGCACTAAAGCACAAGTACTCTACTTGTAGAAGGGTCTTGTCCTCACTTAGGTCTTATTTATTCTTCTTGCCCTACACATTCTTGTGACAGACCCAGTCACGTAGTTTTCCAGGCCATTAGAGATTCAGAGTAGAACAAGAGGAGGGAAATAAGGCTTGAGGTAGGAACACAGAAAGCATCAAGACATGACAGATGACAGCAAGTGAAGAGACAGGAAAATTATATAAAGCATATCAAAGTGGAGTTAATTGCATTCTAAGACCATGGGGGCAGGGCATGGGGGCAAGGGGGTGGGAAATGGTCTGTACATCAATTGCCCTAAGGGGCACTGCTGACTTTTAGCACAAAGCACTAAGAAAAAAATGATGACTTGGGGCCATCAGGACAAAGGTTAAATACGGAGTACAGCATTCAATTACTTTTGGTAACACCATATGACTACTTTCTTTTGTAAATGTCTCTCCTAGTTTCTAAAACGCTCCCTGAATTGATAAACAGAGTTTGAAAAGAACATTTACATTTTTAAAAAAGTAAAACCCACTCTCACAAGTAGCACTGTGACAGGACTTCCTGGCTTTTCTTAATTGCTAAAGACCTTCCTCCCATGGATCGCCAAGTAGCCTAAGCCTGCACTCCACCACTGCAGATCCAGGCTGAAATCCAGTCTGTCCCTTCATTTTCCCCATCAGTCCTCATTGTTTAACTCCGGAGTTGCATAATTTACAGTCACCCTGTGAAGGGCCGTGTGTTCCAGAGTAGGAAGCTGTCACACTGAATAGAGCACTGCTGGGCTGTGTTCACAAACAGAGCATTTCACAACTCCTTTGCACAGCCAGCAACAGCAAACCTCCTCTTTGCGTGCAGGCAGCTCCCGCCGATCAGCCAGACTGGGGGAAGGGGTGCCAGGAAGCACTGCAACCATAAATTCTCTCTAGTCCACTATGTAACAAAGCAGAGTCATAAAACCCCAACCATATTTTCAAGTCAGGACTGAGACAAGATGCCCAGGCCAACTCCTAATTTGGTTCCTAGAACCCAACAACTTGTGAACTAATTTTCTCGGTTGGGAGGGAACCACGTAGGGGGCAGGATGAAGGTGATCTCAAGACTTTGGGTAGGAACTCAACCCAGGAGCTGACAGTAAGCAGGCCCATGTGAGTCTGAAGATGACAGTACTGCTTCATTAGAGGCAGATCTGCACAGGGTGGGGGCCCGGGAGACAGCCTGGTTGAGGGGGGTAGGCCCAAAGACTTCTGTGGGTGTCTAAACTCAAATACAGAAGGTGTGCAAACTGGCACATGGGTGAAAGAGAAACCTCCAACTTTGGAATGTCCTCTCGGTGATGAACCAAGGGGTGACCCTGGACAAATAGTCTAAATAACCTCTCTGAATCTCACTTCCATCGTCTATAAAATAAGGGTAACCAAAAATCAGCCTCCAGTAAGAGTGAAGTTCACATGTGTAGAAAGCACTATAAATAATAGGTGTTCGCTAAATGTTATTTCCTTCTCCCCAGCTGTTTCCTTCTACCCCTACCCTTCCTGAACAGTCACTGGGAAGCAGAAATCAGAAAAATGGGACCACACGCAATCTTGCTCTGCTACTAGCTAGCCATGGGAACCTAGACAGGTTGCTCCCTTCTCTGGGCCTCATAATCTACAGATTAACCATTAGAATTTATATAAAAATTAAGTAAAGTTGATGAATACAAAACCAATATGCAAAAATCTACTGTATTTCTCTAGACCAGCAACAAATAAAAAGTGCAATTCAAAAAAAGAAGCAGTTATAAGCTACTGAAAATATCAAATATCTAGCTATAAATCTAATAAAAAGTATGTAAGACCTCTATGGAAAATATAAGTGTTTTTGAGAGAAATTATGACAACCTAAGTAAATGGTGAAATATAACATGTTCATGGATCAGCAACACTTAAGATTTAAAGATGTCAAATCTAAAGATGTCAATTCTACCCAAACAGATTAGTATCACAAATTTAGTCTAACATTTACATGCAAACACAAAGGGCTGAGAACAGCCAAAACACTGATGAAGATGACCACGAGAAGAGGCGGGATTTACTAAAATAAACATCAAGACACGTTACAAAGCTGTAGTAATCAAGACAGTATGGCCCTGGCACAGGAATAGAGTCCAGTGGAACGGTCAGAGACAAGAAACAGGTCTCTGCATACATAAACACATGACTTAAAATAGAAGTGGTTCTACAGAGCAGGGCCCGAAAATATGGCCTTTTGGATAAGCAACGCTGGCACAAACAGGTATTTATTAGGGAAAAAAATAAAACTAGACCTCTATCTTATACCACATACAAGAATTACAGGTGAATTAAAAACCTAACTATGGGGGCGCCTGGGTGGCTCAGTCAGTTAAACATCTGACTTCAGCTCAGGTCATGATCTCACGGTTCATGGGTTCAAGCCCCGCTTCAGGCTCTGTGCTGACACCCAGCTCAGAGCCTGAAGCCTACTTCAGATTCTGTGTTTCCCTCTCTCTCTGACCCTCCCCTGCTCATGTCGCCTCTCTCTCTCTCTCTCTCAGAAATAAATAAAAAACATTAAAATTTAAAAAAAAAACCTAACTACGGAAGAAAAGCACTTCAAAGCTTTTTGAAGAGGAGGAGATAAGAGGGTAGCTTTTATCACTCAGAGATAAAGAAAGATTTCTTAAATAGAACCCAAAAAACGATAATCAAAAAGGTGAAGACCGAAAACTCTGACTAAATTAAAAATAAAAACATCTTTTTATCACAGTTCACCATAAACAAAGTGAAGAAACATGACAGAGAATGGGAGATAACATTTGTAATGAGTAACACTGGAAAAGGACTAGTATCCAGAACATATAAAGAATGCCTACAATTACTACTAATAAAATTACAAGCTAATTTAAAAAGTAACAAAAGCACAGGTGCTTCCCAAAAGAGGAAATCAAATGTCCAAAAAAACATGTGAAAAGCTGCTCATCAGTAATCTAGAATATGTAAAGTAAAAGCACAATGAAATACTACTGCTTACCTATACAACTGGCAAAAAATTTTAAGTTTGACCACACCAAATATTGGCAAGAATTTAGAATAACAGGAATTCTGTCTGCTAATGCAAGTATAAAATGTAATAACCACTCTGGAAAACAATGTGGCATTATCTAATAATGGTGAGGATTCCCAGTAATTCTATTTCTAAGAACGCTTCACAGATGCATGTGCCTTGGGATATACATCCACATGGATGTTCATAGCACCATCCTTCACAATTGCCCAAAACTCAAAATAACCCAGAAGCACATCAACAGTAGAATGGATAAATAAATTATAGTATTGTTGTAGCTAGTAAATAACAATGTATATTACGTAGTAGTGAAGTCAATAGTATATAGCATATTCATCAATACACACAAATATTTGTGAATGCTACACAGAAAAATTATAAATATTCAGAAGAGAATGCTATAGCATATTATATAGCAATAAAAATAAATGAACTGCAGCTATGCACAATGTGGATAATACAAATGCAATATTGAAGGAAAGATAGAAGACTTAATAATACACAACAGTATGATTCTAATTATATCCAGACCAGGAAAAACTGAACTATATGATTACAGGATAAATACATAGGTGGTAAATTCTACAAGAAGGCAAGGAAACACCATGAAAATCAAGGTAGTAGGGATCAAGAACAGGTATTCAGGGAACCTTCCTGGTTATTAGCAACATCCTAGTTGTTTTTTGTTTTTTTTTTTTTTTTTCTTTTTACCTCGTGAAGCTTACATGAATGTTTTCCTTTTAAAACAAATGCACATTTTGCATGCATATTGATTTATGTCACAATAAAAAGGTTTTCTTGTTGTTAAAACAAAAAGACATTTTCAATGTTCCTCCTCCAGGAAGTCTTCTCACACCCCAAACTGACGTAGGTATGCCCTCAGCATCCTCCACCTCTTAACCGGCTATGGTGCTTATCAATTGTAAAGGCTTCTCTGTTCTCAAGGGCAGAGAAGCAGCCTGTCTTGGCTCACCATCATGTCCTACACAGTGTTGGGTACATGGTGAGTGCTCAATATTTGTTGAATTAATCAATGACTGCACTGAAGTATCTGACTTGGTAAAGAGTGATTAATTAGCCCAGGACCAATCAATTGCCAACCAGTAAGAATGTACTGAGTGATGTGGTAGAAAGAGACACACACCTGAAATCAGAAAAAGTAGGCTTGAGTTCCATCATGTACTGACCACATTGCCTTGAATAAATCTGTCTTCTCTGATAGTAAAAATGATATAAATAGCCCACACTGAGCGAATTTCAACTACGTGCTCAGTGCTTACCTCTGTTCTGTTACCTCATTCAATCCTCAGTGTATCTGCAGTGTGTTTCCTCGTTATCTTTTTAATGGTTAAGAAACTAAGGTTCAGGGAGACTAAATAATTTCCCCCAAATCACATGGATAGTTAATACACAGCAATCCAAATTTCACGCTTCTCTGATACTGCTACACTGACTTCTTTTCATCTCAGTTTCTATAAAATGGGGATACAAGGGTGTCTATGCAGCCTGACAGGGCTGTTGTAAGGCCCAAAGGTGATAATGAATGTGGAAGCAGCTTGTAAACTCTAGAGCACCATTCAAATGCAAGGAAAGTAATATGTAACAAGTATCTACCATGGGCCCACACAAAGGAAACAGATGGTTTCTACCCACATTGAGCTCTCAAGCCAATTGTAAAGGAAAGCTAAGTAAAACAGGAAAACTGGGAACACACATCAATAAACTGATGAGACAGCCACCAGGTACAGCACGTAATACAGGCCCAATTGTGGGACCCAGCCGTGGGAGTACTGCTTGGACCGTGCAAGGCCTGTGTGCTCTCCCATCTTCCACAAAGCAGCCGAAGGGATTTTGTTAAGGCTTACTAAAAAATTTTGAACTAAATAATGTACACTTGACAAGTCAGGCTTATTGAATTATAATTTAATTCCAGTAAATTCACCCTTTTTAGGCATGCAGTTTGACGAGTTTTGATAAACATGTATGGTTGTGCAACCACCATATGATTAAGAGACAGAATACTTCTATCACCTCTGAAAGTTGCCTTGCACCCCTTTGTCGTCAATTCCTCTCACCTACCATCCCCCAAAACCAGTGATATGATTTCTGTCCTTATGGTTTTGCTTTTTCCAGAATGCAGAGGAATGTTTTTAATACATAAGTCAGGTCAAATTGTCCGTATTTCAACCGCCCATGGCATTCAGCATGAAATCTAAATGCTCTGAGGCACCTGGGTGGCTCAGTTGGTTAAGCCTCCGACTTCAGCTCAGGTCATGATCTCACGGTTCGTGGGTTCGAGACCCGGGTCGGGCTCTGTGCTGACAGCTAGCTCGGAGCCTGGAGTCTGCTTCTGATTCTGTGTCTCCCTCTCTCTCTGACCCTCTCCTGCTCATGCTGTCTCTCTCTCTCTTTTTTCTCTCTCTCAGAAATAAATAAAAAACATTTAAAAAATTTAAAAAAAATCGAAATGCTTCTCTTGCCATGGTCACCAGGCCCTGAACAGTGGCACCCCACCCCACCCCACTAGCTTCTTTAATCTTGTCTTGTGTCAGTTTTCCTTTCCTAAGGTCCAGCTCCCTAGCCTTCTTTCTGCTCATTTCTGACTCGGGGCTTCTGCATCTGCTATTCCCTGTTCCTCCCATCTTTCTTGATCTGCTTCCCTATCCCCCATTTCTGCCAACTGCTCTCTTCTGTTTAAGCCTTATTTCCTCTAGAACGTATCCCTATCTGAGTGGCCTTGCTCATTCATTTACTTGTTTACTATCTCCCTTCTCCAAAAGTATAAGGTCCTTGAGGGCAGGGAGCTTGTCAGTCTTCCTAAGAGCTCTGTTCCTGGAAACCCAGCACCAACATGATTGGTCTTCCACCAGCATTCACAGAATGAACGGACGCGTGCCAAAGAAGTTAGGGAATAGTGAGGTCTACGTAGTGGACACTTTTAGGAAAGGGTTCAAAAAAGACAGGCCTTTTGTACACTGGGGTGAACAAAAGGCAGAAGACCAGCAATGACGCAGAACCAAATGCCATTCTACCATCTGCCCAGAGCCCGCCCGACTGACAGGGCCACAGAGTGCCAGAGAGACCAAGCCAGCACCTCCCCTACACTTGCCCTCTGGTGACCTCAAGCTGGTTTCTGTCCTGAGGCATGGGTCCCTCCAGCTCTTCTTTGCCCACCCTGGCTGGAGCTTCCCCCACAGCCAGCTCAGGCTCATTGTGAACTTCTAGCTCCTAGCCATGTGAACTCAGAGAGAGGGTACCCCCAAGGTTGTTTTGTCTTTGCATTCTGGAAACATCTTCGGCACTCTTCCCCAGGGAAGAGGACTCTGGTCTTGTAAACCCTGATACCATTCGGAGTCAAGTTCCTCCCTCACAGGGCTCCACACTCTCAGTGGAGAGTACACGTGGACGCACATGCACTGGTGTCCACAATTCCCTGAGCTGATGTCCCAGTTTTCTTTCTCAATTAGCACTAGACTCCTAAAAGCTTAATTTTGTTATAATTTATTATCTCAGTTGGGGGTGGCCAAGGGAGAAGGCAGGGAATTCCTCTGCCACGAGAATATTTGTTTTGTTGGAGAGCAAGACTTAAATTGTGACCTCAAGATTTGAGCAGGAGCTTATAGAAAATCTGGTCTGGTTCCCTAACTTTATATGTAAAAATACTAAGGCCTAGAGAAGTTCAAGAACTTGCCTGGGGCCACCACGCTAAATAGGGACAGAGTTGGGGTAGCACTCAGGTTTTTTACTCCTAGGCCAGACTTATCCACCCTAAAATTTTGAGTTTGGCTTCTCCCCCTTTCCCTCCACTGAAACTGCTCTTTTTTAAAGCCAGTAATAGCCTCAATCACCAAACACAATAGCTCCTTCTCAGTCCTTATCTTGCTTGGCAATGCCAGGGAACAGAACCGCCATAGAACAGAACCATGGTGCCACACAGAACTGCCCAAGGCACAGTCCCTGCCTGTGGGGAGCACCAAGCAGGCCTGGTTCTCCTCCACTCCTCTGACTCTCAGTGCCTTTTCCCAGCTGGAGCCTCTTAGGAGTCTAGAGCCTGCTGCAGGCAG
>NW_027551573.1:3117585-3130740 GCF_008692635.1 Crocuta crocuta
GGGGGGGGCTTTCTCCTCTCCATCTGCATACTCACCCCAGGGAAACCGCATCCACTCTCATGGCCTCACCACGCACAGCAGCTGAGCTCAATCCTCCTGCCAGCCCTGACCTCTCTTCTAAATGCTACAACTTCCTAAGAAGACCGCTAAACACTGGGAGTGGAACACAAAAGTTATTCTGCAAGGACCCAAAAGCTGTGCTTGCGGTATGACTTGCCCTCTTCCTTCTACCGTCTGTCTCCTTGCTCCTATGCTTCCTAACTTGATATCATCACTAAACTCTAATACCAGATTCAAAACTTGTAGGACTCCTCTGATCTACTCTCTCCCCATGGTCAAGCATACACCAGGTTTCACCTACTCACCTCCAAAATCTCTTCCCCACCCAGTTTCTCGTGGCTTGTCCTTCCAATTTCCTAGTTCAGACTACAAAAAAATCTCTGCTCTTTTTAAAAAAAATTTTTTTTTTTTTTTTTTTTTTTTTTTTTGAAAGAGACAGAGTGCAAGTAGGGGAGGGGCTAGAGAGAGGGAGACACAGAATCTGAAACAGGATCCAGGCTCTGAGCTGGCAGCACAGAGCCTGATGTGGGGCTCAAACCCACGAAGTGGGAGATCATGACCTCAGCTGAAGTTGGAAGCTTAACCAACTGAGCCACCCAGATGCCCCTGCTTTTAAGCCTCTTCTCTGGTCGTCTTCTTCAAGCTCTGCCGACTTGGCATGCTACTACTCTACCATAGAGGGAAAGGCACCTTAATCTGTATTCAAAGTACATACACCTTGGCAAAGCAGTCAGGGAACCCTCACAATATAGCTCCTCTTCTTTTCTAACCACTTCTTATATTCTCACAAAACCCCAATGCCTTGGTCACGTAAGACTGCTCACTGCTCCCTGAGAGTGCCCTGCACATTTGAGTACTGCTTCTGTGTTTTAGCTCACACTGTTTCTTCTTCCTGCTAGAAGAGGAGAGAATTCCAGCTCAAATCAGTTTATGTAAAAGAATGGATTTATTGGTTCACATAACTTTCAGGTACACAGAGGCAGCTTCAGAGATTATAATAATTATTGTCAGATGTCTTTCTGGCTTCCTCTGTCTCTTTCTGTCTTCTCCTCATTCCCTTCCTCACGTTCCAGTCTCTCAAAGCCTCAGTCTTTGCCATGATAAGCAAACTTCCTCCTTGCAGTGTATTGGAGATACGGAAATGTGGCCACAGACAACTCTAGGTTTTCATCATTCCAACCCAGTGAAGACCTTTGATGAAGAGCTTCTTTCTTGTACTGACTATAAAATTCCAAAGAAGGACTCTGTCTGGCTTGGATTGAGTCATAGCCCATCCTCCAATCACTATGGCCAGGAGAATGGGATTTTGTGAATGGCAAGGACTGAGCCACACACTCATTTCTTATCTTCAAGTGGCAGGGGGCAGTGATGGGAAGCCTCACAGGAACAGCCTGGAGAGAGTAAAAAATGGGTGTCCACCGAAGTCATTTCTCCACCTAGCTGTCTAGAGGCATGTGAAAGTCTCAGCCCTTGTCCAAATTAAACTCTGCCATAGTCTCTTCCGCGCCTTCAAGGCACCAATTTGTCTCCTTCAACTGACTCAACTCTCTAAGGGCAGGAACTGGATCCCTCGGTGATCAGCATAAGACCTTAACCAAAGGTGTGACTCCAGAAAAATTTCCACAGTCTGCAATTACTGTGCCTGATTATTTGTTTATGAAGTTATTTCCCGAGTCTCCTGGAACTTGACTTGCTCACCACTGAATCTCCAAGCACCCAGAACAGTGCCTGACACATACCAGGCGCTGGATAAAGACTGGGTAAATGAATAAATGAATTGTTTGAATGGAAGAAAGGTTACCAGTCTTTGGTGGGTGCCAGTAAAGGAGGACAGCTGCTTTTTAATGCTCCTCGCTTCAGAGACAAAAAGATAAGGCAGGAACTCCCTCAACACCATCCCGCCTCCAAACTTCTCTACGCACTCCCTGCCTCCCTGTGCTCACTGCCCCCCTGGCAGTCTCAGGGCAGGTGACACACATTCACGTCAACATCAGGTCGCCCAACCATACTCTGCACCCTGTTTCTGCCCATCCTCTTGGGGCTCTGCTCCTTCTACCACTTCTTTTTTCCTGTACCTTCAACATCTCCCTCCATCTGGGCTCTTTCTTTTCTGATTCTCAGTGGATCCAGGTCCCACCATACTAGTCGAATGAACACTAAAGACCTTGCTCAATCTTATCCACTCCGTCCCTGCTTCCGTCTGTCCCTTTCCTTCTAGAGCCCAGGTTTCTTTTCCAGGAGTCTCCATTCATAGCCTCCACTCTCCCTCAGTAACTCCTACTGCAATTTGGCTTTTCTCCTGCTACTCCACTGGAATTGCCCTTGCCAAGTTCATCAACAACTTTCCAGACTCACTGGACACCGGTCAGTCTTCAGCTTATTTGACTACTGCAGTATCTGACTCAATTAACCCCTTTCTTCCTTGGCTTTCATGATGCTGCTCTACCTCGGTTTCCTTTCTATCCCTCAGCTCATCCCTTCGCAGGCTCCACTTCCTAAATGACCTTTACGGCCTGGAGCTGGGGTGTATGCATGCGGTGGGGGATACATCCTCTGCCTTCTCACTCAGCGTGGTGAGGTTACCGACTTTCATGGCTCCCACGCCCCACAGCACCACAGAATTCCAAACTGACCCTTCTCCCCAGGTGTGTCCTACGTCCCTCCACATACCCAACTGCCTGCCAGGGATCTCCACTTGGATGATCCACAAGAATCACCAACATGAACAAAATAAGTCCTCATTTTTCTCCCTAAACCCTCCCTCTCCCTCCAGCATTGCTCCATCTCAGGGAATGGCACTACCATCTCACCAGTAGCCCAAACCAGGAATCCTAGACTCACTCCTGTCTATATCCTTTATTTATTCATTTTTTAAGATTTTATTTTTTAAGCTAATCTCTACATGCAGCATGGGGCTCAAACTCACAACCTTGAAATCAAGAGTCTCATGCTCTACCAACCGAGCCAGACAGGTGCCCCCTTGTCTATATCCTTTTAAATGGAGCTCCTCCCCAATGCCTTTTCAACCGATTATCAAGTAAGTTCGACTATTCCACTGCCCAAATATCCTTTTCCCACTCCACTGCTCTAAGTTCCTTCTAAACCTGTTTCCACCTGGATCACAGAAATAACTTTCCACATGGTCTCTTAGCCCCTGGACATACTCTCTCGTCCACAGAAGTGATCTTTCTAAAGTGCAAAAACGATCCTGCCACCCATTTCTTTAGAGCCCTATGGTTCTCAAAAGTTCTCATCATAAGAAAAACATCTGTAACTGTGTGTGGTGATGGATGTTAACTGGACGTATCGTGGTAATCATTCTGCAAATTACACAAATATCAAATCATCACATTGTACACCTGAAATAATATAATGTTGTCAATCACACCTCAATTTATAAAAAAGCCCTTCTGGTGCCATCTCATTGTATTCAGAATAAAATCTAAAGTTCTTAGCAAAACAGACAAGGCCTTTCACAATCTATCTCTGTTCCTCTTTCATCCTTCATCTCTGGACACTCCTCTTACATACTGTGCTCTAATCAAATCAAGTTATTTTACATTCTCAGCCTGCTCCAGGTGGTGACATATCTTAGCACTTTTTTACATGTTGGTCCCTCTGCCTGGCATTCCTTTTTTTGTTTGTTAGTTTTTTAATGATTATTTTTGAGAGACAGAGACAGACAGAGCATGAGGGAGGGAGGGGAAGAGAGACAGAGACACAGAATCCAAAGCAGGCTCCAGGCTCTGAGCTGTCAGCACAGAGCCTGACACAGGGCTTGAACTCAAGAACTGTGAGATCATGACCTGAGCTGAAGTCAGACACTTAACCAACTAAGACACCCAGGCACCCCCTGGGATTCTTTTTACCACCTGGCTAACTACCACTTGTTTTTAGGACTCAACCCATGTGTCATTTTCTCCCTGAACTTCGTGCCTAGAGATGGTGGCCTCCATTCTCCTATGGGAGATTGGGCTGCCTGCTCTGAGGTATAAGTGTCTTTTACATGTAACTCCCTTTAGGTTGAATTCCTTAAGTGCAAGGACTGAAACCTTCCTACTTCCATGACACCATATATATATCCAGCATATAGTAGATGCTCAGTAAATACTTGTGGATGAAAAGTTGGATGGATGGATGGATTGATGGATGAATGGATTGATGGATGGATGGATGGGTGGAGGGGTGGTTGAATGGATGTATATACTATTATCTTGTCTTTCTCAAGTCTCCTCTGAATCACCCACTTCTACCAAAGCCAAAGTCTTCAGTGGCAGCTTCTCTCTGTGGGCACCAAAAATGGCCCACGTTTCTGAGGCAGCAACAGAAAATTATTTCAAGAGCTGTCCAGATGATGGTTAGGAAACACTCTGGTGTCAGAATCAATGTCATACGGGAGGATGACCACCACCTCCACCTCCAAAAAGAACCCAGTACCAATCAAGCACTTGCTATTCTCTCAGCCACTGACCTCAACCAAAGTTAGTGACACCCATTTGCTGATGGGTACTGGGTCCCAGTCTGCCAGGTCTCCTTTGTCCACACTGGTGGTGGTCTAGTAAGGGCCACATAGTGTTAGAACGTAAAGGACATAGGCTTTGAAATTAAACAAATTGTGGCCTGAATACATTGCTGTCACCTACGAAGCTGTGTGGTCTTGAGCAAGCCACCCAACTTCTCTGAGCCTTACTTCCTCATCTGTAAGATGGAGCTGATGACTGTATTTCCCCATAGGATGATGTGAAAAAACAAATGATAATGGATTGGATTGAAAATGATCAATGCTATGATCATCAAAGGCTTTCAATGTTATTATTCTGGCTTATGTAGAAATGAGTTTGCATTCCCTGTGAAGCTCATTTCTTTCTCTTTCCTTCATTTAGCAAGCATTTGTGATGCACCTCTTGTGTGCCAAACATTGTGCTCAGTGCTGTACTATGAACAAAAAGAAGTCATCGTCCCTGCTTTAGGAAGCCCTGGTAAGGAAGGAGCACCAAGACTAGCAAAGGACACAGATATATTAAACACATAATTAATTTACAACATGTTATAAACATTAGTGTTCTGAGACTCTGGAGGCAGGTACCCAGACAGAGCTGATTTTATGGCATGGGGAAGCTGTCCCTGTAAAGTATCAATTTCCCACAGAAAGCCTATAATTGGCTATGACATAGGCAGAGAATCCAGGGAAATTTTTGGCCATGGAATACTCTCCTCACATATTATTCCCCTTTCTTCTTTCCTCCTTCTTGGTTAAGAAATTAAGTGAGTAGGGGGAAAAATTCAGGGCACTGACTATTAGCCTTGCAGGATTTTATTTTACTTTAATTTTTTTTTGTGCTATGAAAAGCACAATGTTTTTCCTCTTCTCTGTAAAGAAAATTAGAACTAAAGATGGCTCAGCAGATAAAAGCTGTGGGCGGTAAATACTCCCACTATTCCCCCCTGCATTTCAGGCTTCTAGGTTTCTCTCTGCATTTACTGGATCTTAGAGCTAAGAACCTGAAAGAGGCCTGAGAGATTCTGTGGTGAAAGCCCATGTTCTAATTAAGAGATGCACAAACCTAGGCTCCTACAGGCCAAACGACCTGCCCAAAGTTGAATCAGAGAATGAGTCAAAACTAAACACAGTTCTACTGATCCTCCCCTTTTACTGGTCTGCAGACCCCCTAACCCCGGGATCTGAGGCACCTGAACCCAGGCAAGCTCCTTCACCTGCAGCCATCTGCAGTGGGGCCCGGCCTTCTCCATTTCTAAGGATCCTGGAAGCCACCGACAAACCACTTCTCCCTCTAACATGTCACCGGGGCTTTCCTCCCAGAAACATCCTGTTTTTTATCAGCAGGATACTTTCGGATCCTCCTCTTTGGTTTGAGAACCACATCTGCATGAAAAGTTTGGTTAGAGGTGGTTTCCTCAAAATGCCTCTCAGGACTATGACTTTCTGGGCTGACAAAGCTTTGTGGTTGAGGTTGCTCTTCTGCAATTATCTTGGCCTTTAAAGAGCTTTCATGGGTACCCCCTGCCCCCTCAGGATGGAGCTACAAATGATGCTTTTATGTTTAGAAACTTGCATCAAAGACCTCAAGACCCTGACAATGAAAGCAGTTCACCATTTCATGGGCCACTTAGGACAGGGAAGGAGCTGGGGGAAACAGCACCCCCAGAGAGGCGGGGGTTGGGGGAGCCACTAGCCTTAAATCCTGGTCCAGTGCTCTTTCCCACTCTTTGTGACATCACTCCAGCCTCTTGGGCTTGAAGCAGCTGCACCATCAAAAATGTCACATCAGTTATGACAACACAGTTTATTATATAACTGGTGGTGCAGAGCACCAAGGGGAATAAGCCATAAGCATTAACCACAGCACCCCCCTTCTGGCTCTCAAGAAAGACAAGGCCCACATACTTGAAAACACAACTCCATATGGGAAGGGAACACCCACTAATCAATCAAAGAAATGAAAACTATAGCTGACATCTGTACAGTGATTTCTAGAACACTGCTATAAGGGCATTTGATATACTACATCATTTAATGCCCACAACAACTCTACTAGGTAGGTGTTTTTGTTATCAGCTCCATTTTACTTCAAGAAATTGAAACCGAGGTACAAAAAGTAAAGTAACTTATTTAAGTTACTACCACTTAGTTAGTAGAAGAACTAAGATTAGAAGCCATATAGCCTGATTCCAGAGTCTGTGCTTTCTCACCTCTCCATTTCAGAAAAGCAGGCCAAACTGCTTCTCTCAAAAAGAAACTAGCTTTTCTTTGAACCGGTAACAGACCACTGCTCCCTCCTCTCCTTCCCCTCTATGCTAATGACCGATTTGCTGGACGGTGTCTTTTCTAACCAGTATTGTGTATGCAGTATGAGCAAGAAGCGCAGGGTAAAATAAGAACATGATACAAACTTAAACAAATTCTTAGAATGGAGATCATCTGAGTGCCTTAAGGTGTTTGTGAGGATGCAATCCACAAGTAAGGTAAAGCGCTCTTCTACTATCCACGGTTTTTAAACTCATGAAGCATGTGTGTACACATACGTAGTTTTCTTTTGTCAGAATCAAAAGCTGTTCTTTGCTAGTGTCAAGTTTGGGGGTAACCCTTTCCAAAATGTTTGTTTTTTTTTTTTTTTTCATTTTGAAGTCATCCCCTTCCCAGCTTGTCTACTGTCTTTCAGATCATGATGTGCTCTCGTGACAAGGGTCTGTCTAGCTTCGTTAGACAGGAGGACCTGAAGACACCCTGGGAGACAGCAAACCAACCAAGTCCCTGCATCCAGAGGGACTGACCACATGTCAGACAAACAGGACCATATTCTCCTCATATGAAATCTCCAATGTTCACAGAGATAGAGTACTGTGAGAAGCTGAAAAATATGAGTGATCCTGGCTCATCTTTAGCAGATGTGGTGTACTGAGGAGCACAATATAATCTGGGGCGTTCCAAGTGCTAAAGAAACAAGACAGTACTCTCATTTGAGCACTATAAATCTAACCTAGTTCCACGGAGAGAGAGAACAGAAATTCTGGACTCCTTTAGAGCCAGGGCAATCCCAAATGAGGCCTCGTCCATTTAATCTAATCAGCAGGAGCCCCTCTTTCCCCCCGGCCAACAAGCAGACAGGTTCTACTTCTGAATCCAACAGGTAAGTGAGATTCAAGAGTTCCACGGCTGATTCCTGAGGAGATCAGGTGGACCGTTTGCTACTCTTCTGGCAGGAAGGTCTGCTGGTATTTACAGTTCAGTGAACAGTAAGCAAGGAGAGAGCACCATCCATCAGCGAAGGAGAACTCATCTGCTACTTGATCTGACATTCTGTTTGCGCTCATGCTGTCTCCAGGGAGCAAGGTGCAGCCATTTGAATAAACATGGAGAAGGGAGGAAGGGGGAGGGGCAAAGCAGCCAAAGAGATGATTGCACAAATAACAAGTCTACAAATCTAGAAGAGTAGCTCTCCAGAGGGCTGCCTCAACATGGGACCCTTTGGGGATATGCAGGAAGTGCCCGTTTAGATGGCTGCACTTTTACAGAGTAATGGCTGCAAGTGGCCATTCCCTTCCACTCATTACTGCCACTTAGTAGGTGCTGAACAGCAGTGTGCTGAATGAACACAGGCTTGCGGTGAGCCTAAGCCAAATAGGACACACCCTAGTTACAAAAGCAGGGTCAGCTGGTGGGAGGAAGCCCCCAGTTTTTGGCAGGAGGTGATGTTTTAAAAGACTACCTTCAGGAACAGGATGGGGTCTGTCCTCAGAATCATAGACCCACTGTAAGGGCTGGGATATTTGTATGAGAAATGAGGTCTTCACCAAGCAAATCCTGGCATTTGTTTTACAACAGCACTGCACAGGCATCTTGGGAATGAGTGCACATCCCGAGTACTCCATTTTACTTTGTCCATTTATATATAAAGCCAGCAGCTTGTAGGCCACGCCTCATTGCCACCTTGCAACTCTCGATCTTCCTAAAAGTCCACTTAATGTTCCAGACACAGAGATCCTGAATGTGACATCACAGAGAACTCAACACCTCAAATGAGGGCAAACTGTGGTGCTTATAGCACCTCCATGACTCTTTTTACATTTTCATCAGGTAGATAGCCCAAGCAGTTGTCACTATGTGCTCAAAATGGGAAGTCACTAAAAATGATATTCTATCGATGTCATACTTTATAAAATACAATTCTTTAAGAGATTTCTTTGTAATGATTTTGGTAATCAAAATTAACACCTCCTTTTTAAATTTTGATTAGTCCAGGGGCACCTGCGTGGCTTAGTCAGTTAAGCATCCGACTTAGTCTCAGGTCATAAGCTCCCAGTTCATGGGTTCAAGCCCTGCGTCGGGCTCTTTGCTAACAGCTCAGAGCATGGAACCTGCTTCAGATTTTGTGTCTCCCTCTCTCTCTACCCCACTCATGAGCGCTCTCTCTCTCTCTCTCTCTGTCTCTCAAAGATAAACATTAAAAAATAAAACAAATAAAAAAATAAAATTTTGATTAGTCTGAATAAAACAGTTTCATGGATTGCAAAAATGATGAGGCCCATGTCACAGGTGAGGTCACTGGCTCCCAATAAGCAAAATTATTTAAATACCACATATTTAAAAAGGTCACTAATTATTCATGGTGTGTATAAAATTTTATTTGTGCTCTTTCAATGATCATTATTTCTTAGTTTGAATGTTTGAGTAATGTTTTGGATTGTCAGACACAGAGCTCCCAAACGCTAGTTCACGATCACATATACAAAAAAACACAACAACAACAACAACAACAACCACCTAGCAAGAAATGTTCAAATGAAGATTTTAATAAAGTACTAAGAATCAGGCTTTTAAAATGACAGTCTAATCTGTGGCATCTCTTTAACAGCTGGAAGTTTCCCATTATAACATGTATCAAGCAAAAGAATTGCAAAGGTCTCCTGCAACATTTCTAGGCCGATGTGGGTGTTAACACCTTGTTTTAAGCAGCAGCAGTTAGTCCTTTATCATATGACTTCAATTATTATGGCATATATGGAAGCCTATTCCTTCTAATCAGCATGCCACAACATGAATGAGAAAAGGGACTGAATGGAATAGCTCTTTGCTCTTCTGAAAACGCTGATTTAAAAGGGTCTGGAGATGGCTGAATATCACTATTCTTTCTCTCAATCCAACAGAAGCTTTTAAGGCAGAGGCCCCCCTAGGAAATCATCAAGTTCTCACAGGGCCTCACCCATGGAGCACTCTTTAATTTCATCTACCCAGGTAAAATAAAGCAGCATCCAAATTAATTCATATGTATGGCCTGATAGGTCAGTTACTAATCATACTGCACAGTCAAGTCCAAAACTGCTTTCTGGAAATGGCACCTAGAGTTTTGGGCCCAGCCCCACCCACGACACACATCTCCTGACTTAAGTGATTCTCAGCCGTGGCGATTGGGAAAATCATCTCTGCAAGGGAGGACTCAAAAGAATTTGTCACTAGGATACAGTGACACCAATCCCACATTTTGTGGTTAATAAAACAAGTCCTGCATCCAGCTTGGCACAAGGCCCTGATCTGATTTATTTCAAGCCAAGCTGGAGGGCTCACAGGAAAAGCTGCCATTCATGAATGCTTCAGGAGGACAGGATGCCAGGGTCCCTTGTGGCAAAATTTACAGGGCCAGAATTCTTCCTGATTGACCTTTTGAATAAACATAACCTATTTCCTAAAGAGCTGGTATGTTTTAAAAAATTAACAGTTTTACCTCAGTTTTGCCTGACATTTTTCTACAAAAAGGTGTCCTGTGGAAGTAAGAAAAGCGGGGAGTATGGGGAGAAGAGAAGAAATGCTCAGATATCTGATTTAACCATCTCAAACATCAAAGGCTTGACTTTTTCCCCTTCCTCAGTGTAACTAAATATGAGACATATAAGACTTTCTCGGGAAAGTCTACATACAGTCTTCGTTTAAGATTTCCTGCCCCAGTATATAATTAGGAATTTTCATTTTAAAATGGCACACCTATTTCCTCAGAGAGCTCAGCTTTCTTTGAATAAAAATAAGGTGAGGTACCCTTCGGGGGACTCAGCATGTATTTTTAGACTTCTTATTAAATCAGCCTAATTTATGAGGCATGTTCGGGAAAAGCAGGTAAGGAGTTGCTTTGGTGGATGCAAAGTTAATTTGCAGACTCTAACATTACCCCCCTCTTTCGTTCCCGCCCCCCTCCTCCCACGAGCCTTTCCGAATGCCTTCGCCCCCCTCCGAAGCGGCTCGGTTTTCTCCGCCGGGGCCCCGACTCTGTTCCGAACACTGCCGAGTCCCTCCGAGCCCCGCGCCCAGCCCGCACCGAGCAGAGCCGAGCGTCGCCGAGCTCAGCCCCATCGACTTTTCCGGCCTCAGCTGGGCGCTGTCCACCACTCGCAACGGCTGAAACCTCACCCAGCCCCTGTGGTTGGGGCTTCTACCCGGCTCCGAGGCCACCACTGCAGATTACAGACTTTGGAAGTTTTGAAACATCCCCACCCCCCCTTTGGGAGAGAGGGGTGGCGCTGCTTCATTTACCGACCTGAAAGGGCTCCAGGCAGATGCAACATGCACCTTGTTGCAAAGAGCAATTCCCCAGGCCCCGCCTCGCCATCCATTTGGGCTGCACAAGCTCCAAAGAAGCCCCAGGCCAAATTACCCGTGGCTCAGAGGGGTGCGGCGAGCCGAGGGGGCCGCTGCAAAGAAAGCCCCAGGGAGCTCTCAAAAGAAAATAAGAATATGTCANCCCTACCATCATGGCGCCGCCTAGAACCCGCTTGTCATGCCTGTTACACATGCAAGATTTTTTGCATCTTGGTTCTGAAACCGCAACGAACGAAGCATGCTTCGTCTCCCACCCACCTTTCCGTCAAAGGGGTTTTTATTTTCCATTGTTTTCCTACGGGATGCAATTACTTCAGCTATTCTGTCAAGTTGAAAAATAATCATTTTTGTTTACTGCACAGCAACCCCTAATTAGGAGCTGTGTGTGCACGAAGGTGTCACAGCAAAGCGACGTGGAATCCTCGCTAAACGGTCTTAACGAACTCCTCCGTCCAGCACTGACAGGCCAACGAAAGCAGCAGGGCCAGGAGGCCCCGAGGGCACCCACCCCTTCCCCACAGACCACCCCCTCCCAAGCAAAGCTGCCTGTGGGCTTACCAGGAATTGCCCAATGGATGGGGCAAGAAGCAAGCCTGAGAGTGGGAAGGAGGGGCGAGGCTCCTTACCGAGAAAGTGTGGAAGGGAAGAAATATCCCATTTTGTTTTAATTTTCAACCATCACTCAAATCCACCCCCAGTTAATTAGGAGGGGAAACTGATATCTAAGGCAGAAGGGGGCGGTGGCAAGTGGGGCCTGAAATCCGCATTGTGGGTAGATTACATGGAACATGGCCTATGCAGAGTATAAATAAATACATTGATAAAGGCCACAGAGAGAAGGAAAAATGCTGGTGTCAGGANATGAGGGGGGGAAACAAGGGACAGGCATTCAGCTTCAACCAGAGTCCCCCTTCCAGAGTCTGCCTTGGATACAGCTGTGCCAGTCACATCTGCTTGGAAATCCACCCCTCTCCCCTACCACTTGCCCCTTTCCCTAACCCTAGACCTTTTGGGGACAGGACGTCGGGGGGGGGGGGGGGGCAAAGACGACAACCTCCAGTTCAGCACCAAATCCATGAACAGCAGACACTTGATCCTCCACCCCAGTCTAGGGCTGGGTCCCCTCCATGTTTTAGCCAAGTTCAAAATCACTGCCCCAGGAGAAGAGCAGGGGGAAGGGACTGTGGATGTGAGGGGGGGGGAGTGGAGGGAGGAGGAGAGAGAAATACAGAATGAAACAGAGACACATAGATAGAAATAGAGGTAGTGATACACCCAACGATCAAGAAAGAGTAATGACCATAATCATGCCAATAGTGTGATGTTCTGATCAATATGGCGGACACTGTCATTCATACAACTACAGGCACTACATTTTCCTTNAAACCAGGCCTGGAGAGCAATGTGGAATGAACAAGATAATACAAACGACAAAAAATTATTCTTAATAAAAGTACAAATCCCAAGGCCACAGGGACTTACTTCATCTGCTTCACAATGGTGCTTTTTCCTGATTCTCCAGCCCCTGTTGGGACAGACCGGGGGGAAAAACTGGTGAGTGTCAGCTTGGGGGAACCGGGGTGGGGGGGCATGGGGGTAAGGCGTGCGAGAGGGTGGACGATCCTAGGCACACAGTGGTTCCAACTCAGGGACCAGGTCTCCCCAGGCACGAGCAGGGTGGGAGAGCAGGCAGAGGTGGGTGCGGAGTGGCCGGGGTCGGGAGATGGGGGTGGCAGCCCCGGTCCTTACCCAGCAGGAGTAATTTCACGTCTTTGGCGGCGCTGATGCCATCCTCTTTGAGGTTTTTCTCAATCGCCTTGCTCCGCTCGAGGGCGGCTCTCTCCTCTGCGCTCAGAGTACATCCCATGGTGGCCCCTTCCCTGCCACAGCCCGCACGACTCGGCTGGCACGGCTCCCCGGCTCGGCGCGCCCCCCACCCCCCCAGAGAGCAGAGCCTGGGCTCAAAGGGGAAAAAACCACGATATCCT
>NW_027551573.1:3130899-3131287 GCF_008692635.1 Crocuta crocuta
GGGGTGGGGGGCAGGGTGGGTCCTTCTGCCGCTGCTGCCAGAGGAGGAGGAGGAGGCGGCGGGGGGGGGTGTGGAGGGACTGAGAGAGGGGGTGCTGCTAGTGCATGTGCATCGCGGGTCCTCAGCCGTCGGTGCGTCCGCGGCGCCTTCGCCGACCCCCGCGCGCAGGGCAGGGCTGGGCAGGGGGCCGGGCCGGGGGGCAGGTCTCTAGCGGGAGGCGGCGTCGCTGTCTCCCAGAGCTCGCATCGCTCGGTGGAGCCTACCGGAGAGAGAGGGAGAGCGAGGGAGCCGCAGGCAGCCAAGAGCTCGAGGGGGAGAGAGAGAGGGAGAGAGGCTGGGAGGGAGGGGAGAAAAAAATGAAGGGAGAGCCAGAGAGCGCGCGCGCGCC